>NW_024716733.1:0-5188 GCF_018991925.1 Homarus americanus | reverse complement strand
ATATAATGTCCTAGTAACTTCAATAGAAGGTGTTATTAATGTGTCCATGTCATGTTCGTAATTAATAAAGAGTTGTAACGAAGCAGTGTTTGAGAAGTCGCCCTTAAGACGTAAGATGAGTGTATTGACAGTTTTAATAACTATCACGGCCACGCTACTAAAATCTTCCTCTCTTTTATACTCTTATACTATCAATATTCTACCTATATGTAATCTTCTTCATGTGAGATTTGTCTCATTACATTAGGGTGTCAGGTTAGGTTAGGGTGTCAGGTAAGGTTAGGTTAGGGTGTCAGGTTAAAGTAGATTATGGTTAAGTTAGGTTAGGGTGTCAGGTTAAAGTAGATTATGGTTAAGTTAGGTTAGGGTGTCAGGTTAGGTTAGGGTGTCAGGTAAGGTAAGGTTAGGTTAGGTTAGGGTGTCAGGTAAGGTAAGGTTAGGTAAGGTTAGGTTAGGTTAGGGTGTCAGGTTAAAGTAGATTATGGTTAAGTTAGGTTAGGGTGTCAGGTAAGGTAAGGTTAGGTTAGGTTAGGTTAGGTTAGGGTGTCAGGTTAAAGTAGATTATGGTTAAGTTAGGTTAGGGTGTCAGGTTAGGTTAGGTTAGGATGACAAGTTAGTGTAGACAATGAGAAAGACTTGACAATAAACAAAGAATTCAGAGATAATTTAAATATTCAATAATTTAGATATTTAATAATTTCAATAATTTATTTACTGTACTGAATAATTGAGATGTTTATAAACCCAATAATTAATAATTTCAAATATTATATATAATTATAAAGTATAGTAATTAGTGACTCAATCACAGTACTGTAACAATCACCTCCTTAACCACCACAATCACTTCCCTAATCACCAACAATCACTAACCAATCACAGCTACGGAACGACTTAACGACCCCCCCACCAACAAATCCTGGCTTGTGACAGCTAAACTACCTTGTTAGCGCGACAACCAGGTGATTTAAGTCGAATTGTTCTGTTTGTGAGGCAGAGAGACACATTCTTTACGCTGTGTACGAGGCCGGAAACACACACACACACACACACACACACACACACACACACACACACACACACACACACACACACACACACACACACACACACACACACACATACGTACACACATCACTGTATAACACAAGGGGTTAAGGAAGTAAACTAATTGGCTGGGAGTGACCTGACATCTGTATGACGTCAGCAAGGGTAGGCAGCAGCAGCAGTATGACGTCAGCAAGGGTAGGCAGCAGCAACAGTATGACGTCACCAAGGTTAGGCAACAGCAGGAGTATGACGTCAGCAAGGGTAGGCATCAACAGCAGTTTGACGTCAGCAAGGGTAGGCAGCAGCAGGAGTATGACGTCAGCAAGGGTAGGCAGCAGCAGGAGTATGACGTCAGCAAGGGTAGGCAGCAGCAGGAGTATGACGTCAGCAAGGGTAGGCAGCAGCAGGAGTATGACGTCAGCAAGGGTTATCGCTGTCTCTCACGGGAGATAAATTCCAAAACACACGACTTGTGAGAGACTTGAAGCCTGAGTCAACTTATTATATATACTGTAAAAACACACTGACTCTCTCTCTCTATTACTGTGTAGAGATGAACTGTCTCTTACAACCTTTTTCTCCCTCACCTCTCACCCCCACCCCTTCTTCTCCCTCACCTCTCACCCCCACCCCTTCGTCTCCCCTCACCTCTCACCCCCACCCCTTCGTCTCCCCTCACCATAAACACTAGGGTGTGGCCGTTGCCCTCCAAAAATAAAAAAAATGGTCCTACAATGATGTTCAAAGTTGTAGTGTTGTGTATTTATCTAGGTAACACCCCTGTAAATTTTCTTGGAGATCGGTGCATGTGTGAGCTAGCAGCGTCGTGCCGGCAAGTATTGCTATTTCAGCTTATGAACTTCATAAATAAGTGTGAAAATAGCACATTTTATCATATTTTCATTTCCGGGTCTGGAACGCTGACCCACAAATTTTCCACGTATTATTTTATTGCATTTAATTTTAATGGTGATCTTTTCTTTTCCCTTGACAGTGATTTGATGTTGTGAATAGAGAATTTAATCATGGATACACGGCAAGATGATGAGTATGTCAGAATGGTATTGGGCACCGTACCCCAAGAAAAAGAAAAGGAAATAAAGGGCTGCAAACTGCCAACTAATAGGCAGGTCTTACTCTATCTGTTAGCAAACCTTCGGGATATGCACTGGGACCAGGCTTTATCTGCCACCATTGACAATGTGCTTTTGCATTACCAGAAGGTGAATGTCCCGACCATTACAGGCAGGAACAGTGATTAAAACTTACTATGACAAAGACTACATGATGCTTATGAAAAAGAATGAGGATAGAAGACGGGCTGATGATCCTGGAATTATAAAGTTTAAATCAGAATTGAGCCTGACGATGAAATTTTATAAGAACACAGTGTTGAAAGACATGGCGGCTGCGAAAAAGGGGAAAACTCAGGCCGAACAAGATGCCATCGATACTGACATACTCTTTATGAAAAGCATGCTAAGTGACAGAGTAGCTACCTACTCTGGGGTAAACAAAGTACTCACAGAAAAGGTTCAGAAGCGACAGAAAAGGCAGATGCGAGAAGAGAAGCGACAAGAGAGAGAGAGAGCAATGTGATCATGCTGAGAATGTACAGGCTGATATTGATTCACCTATTAGCTCTGATGAGGACGATGACATTGATGAGGCCAGCACTGATGAACCAAAGAAAAAACATCGGAAAACAGTGAAAGAGGGAGTTTAAATTTTTGTGCAAGATGATATTCTGAAGTCGGCAGAACTTGTTTCATGCAGTGTTCGAAACAACATCTCGCCGACCCACCTTGTATCTGCATGTGGTGGAGATACATCAAAGCTGAGTCTAAATGCAAGAACAGCCCAACGATACCGAGCTTCCATCGTGTCAGAAATAAGTTTAAAAATCACGGATGAAAGGCAACCATCAGATAAAGTACTGGTGCACTGGGATGGTAAACTTATGGACACGCTGGATTCCAAAGGCACTGATGACCGCCTGCCCATTCTTGTGTCTTGGAGTCCCACCTCTTCCGCATTTGACTCCAAAAGCTGGCCTGGTTCAAGGAGACTTGACATCAACAGCAACCAAACAACTTCTGGTCGATTGGGAGTGTGAACAGAATGTCGTTGGTATGGTTTTCGACACAACTTCATCCAATACATTTAAACCTATTTCAAACATCAGCGTGAATTTATCATGACATTAATACCAAAATACAGTGAATGATTTAACAGAAATCTGCAAAGAGCACGTGCCTGAAATGGTGGCAGTAAACTACAATTACGTTTTTTTTTTTTCAGGACAAAAAAACAGCTGCTTGCGTCTCCCTCCAAAAGGAATTAGAGCGTGCCGTATTCTGGTGTGCCTGTCGCAGGCATGTGGGCGAAGTCATCCTAGGTGTTTGCTGGGATTGCTTGAAAGTGGAGGGCTCTTCAAGTCCAAACATAATGGTTTTCCAGAGGTGAGTCATAAGTTTTACAAAATAACAAGGAATATTATTATCTAATGAACAAATTTAGTGGAATTTCTTTTATTAGACTTATAAGATATACTAACACCAAGCAAATGATCGATCATATCAATCTTAATACCCCTAAAACAATATTATAGATTAGTACGAAATACAATAATCCCAGTAATTGCATTTCTAGGTTCAAGACCCATTTCTCTCAACTGGAGTACAATGAAAAAAAGAAATACTACTACCTCACAATGCCTGGAGTGATTGAGGAGCGTCAGCAGGAGATGGCTGACTTCTTCCGTGAATCTCTAACCCAACCATATACACGTGGCGACTACAAGGAGCTGGTAGAGCTTTGTCTGCTGCTTGTAACTAAAGGATCCGAGCCAGTGAACTTCACGATGGTTTACCCCGGCGCACTTCACAAAGCAAGGTGGATGGCTAAACTGCTCTATACCCTCAAGATTGTTCTTTTGTCAGGCCAGATCAAAGAGCAGTTTCCCAAAGCCAAGGTTGTGACTAAAAGTCAAATCAGCAAGTTAGAACGGTTTGTTGTGTTCACAGTCGCTGTTTGTGTCCCAAGGTGGATTGTTTGCCCCGTTCCAGCAAGTGCGCCACTGAATGACTTGAATTTGGTCGAAACCTTGGTTGAATTTGCCCCATATGACGCCACAATAGTTGACAAAGCACGTGTGGCACTCGGTAGACTCACTTGGTACCTAACTGAGGAGTTGGCCCCACTGGCTTTGTTCTCGTCCCAAGTACAAGAAAGGACAAAAGAGGAGATGATGAAGGCCATTCTTTGCCATGAAGGCACTGAAGTTACTAAGAGAGTGGGGCTCAATCATGGGAGCTATAGAAAGCCATATCTTCACCCTGTCCCAGAAAGTGGTACTGCCCTGGTGGACCTAATTGGGCCTGACTCAAGCCGGTTCTTCACCATTTTAGGCATGCCCTATCAGTTTCTCCACAGTCCAGCCAGTGAATGGGCGGATCATGACGACTACCTGAACAGGAAAAGGGTTGTGGACAAGATTTAGGTCGTCAATGAGGCTGCAGTGTGGTGTAAAGCTTTGCCAGGGATGAGGAGTTCTTTCAAGAAGTCCTTCAAGTCGATGAAAATGACAGACTCCGCGTTCTTAATCAGCGCAAACGATCATCTGTTTCCGAACAGAAATCATGGTTTCTTGCTCTAGAGAAATAATACCTTGTGAATATATGATAAAACCCCTTAATGTACCATGAGAGAATAAGAATGATTAACGTTTTTGTGTTAGTGATAACAGCTTTCAATTAAGACAGACAAATGATTTGTGTTAATATCCCTTATGATGGTTGTGTAATCTCATATATAGGCGCGTATGCCGTATAAGCAAAATCGCTATTTTTCAAATTGCAGGAGCTCACTCAAATATGCATAAATCTTCAAAAAATTACTCGTGGGTATTTCTTATGTCAATATGCAACACCAAACTTTTGAACACCATTGTAGGACAAAGTTGGGGCAACTGTCACACTCTAATAAACACCCCCTCAATATTAATTCCTTGTTCCTTCACCATTATCTCCCCTCCCTCCCTCATCACTCCACACCATCTCCCCTCCTTCCCCATCACCCCACACCATCTCCCCTCCCTACTCATCACCCTGCACCATCTCCCCTCCCTCCTCATCAC
>NW_024716732.1:0-67951 GCF_018991925.1 Homarus americanus | reverse complement strand
CAGGTTAAGATTCATGATATCAAAGCCAAGGCAGTGAGTGGTGGAACAGACCTTCATAAAGCTCAGTTACTGTGGATCTACGGTGCCTATAATGTCAGTAAACGTCCAGTCAAGTCTGAGACGCCTCGCTGAAGTAGGTTGAGGATCACAGGCGATGGCGATGGGTCGTAACTCCTTGGATGTTTGTGTATTTGTTGACTTGAGCATTGGAGAATTACATCAAGTGTCTCGTGAGGTATATGGGATGGGTTTGTGAGGTGAGAGGTGTGTGGGGTGGGGTGGGGTGTGAGGAGTGAGGTGTGGGGAGTGGGTTGAGGGTGTGAGGAGTGGGTTGGGGGTTTGGAGGTGAGTGGGGGAGCAGAGGTGTGGGTGGTGTGGGGTGAATGTGTTTATGATGGCAGGATAGTGGGCCTCCCGGGGCTGTCACCCCACATCTCACACTGAGCTGCCCGATTTGGCTACCTGGCAGAGAGAGAGAGAGAGAGATGGGAAGAATAGGTGAGGGGAAGAACGTGAGATAAAACACACACACACACACACACACACACACACACACACACACACACACACACACCGATGCCTATATTAATTCAACCAAATCAAACTTAACCTAATCTAACATTAACTTAACTTTAACCGAGCCCAACTTAACAACACACAATAAACACAAATTACCTGTATATCCATTTCTTCACAGTGTATCACCTTCACTACACACTCCTCTTGAAAACACCAATAAATTGATCTCATTTCTGGGGCAGGGTCTTCGGCCACACAATAAATACAGGATTTTGGCGGGTAATTATTTGTGTTCAGAGTTTTAGAATTATTGACGCGCAAAAAGTTCCTGATGTAGTACAAGCTTTAAGTGCTGTGAGGGAGGAGGAAAAGAGAGAGAGAGATAATGAGAGGGAGGAGAAGAAAGGGAGGTAGGGAGGGAGGGAGGAGGCAGGGAGATTGACAAGAGAGAGAGAGAGAGAGAGGAGTTAGAGCGGAAGGGTGCTGAAAGAGCAACGCTTTTTAAGCCTTTAAATTCTGTAAGAAAAATTCTGAACTTCAGACAATTTAGTTGTTGGGTTCTCATGAAACGAGAGGGAGGGAGAGGGAGGGAGGAGGGAGGGAGGAAGGGAGCGTGAGAGGAGGGGAGAAGGTTAGAGGAGAGGAGAAGGTAGGGTAGGGTAGGTCAACACAACAGTGGTAAATATTAGTGATACATGTTGGTCCACCAGAGGGCGGGACTCATTGCATGCCAACCATCACCCCGAACACACACACACTTATACACCTGTCTGTCTCTCTCTCTCTCTCTCTCTCTCTCCTGTGTGTGATAGAGAAAGAAACAAAATATAAGAATAGCTTTTCCCAATGTCACCCAAGAAACTCGATCCATGATAATTCCAGTCACGCCAAGATCACTTTATGCCCCTCCCTCATGCCTCCCTTCCACCCGTTCCCCCCCCTTCAACTTTACAGCATAAGGACAGAACCAGACAATGTGATGTAGTCGTGGCCAGAATTAGGGCTAGGATACAGACACATCTGGCAAGTTAGTGACGCTGTACTCATACCGGAGCACTCGGCATGTAAACTTTGTGATAAACCTTTAAAGCATACACTTGAACATTATATTATTGAATGTGACAATGTCAAAGACTTCAGGCCACCTGACTACTGTATCTTGAACTTAGTAATTACTACATTGAATCAGGAGTGCTTGAGGACATTCTTGCTGTTTATCAAAAATTTGCTGCTGGCCCACACTGGTTAGTCCTCAAACAGAAAATGACGTCAATGTATATGAACCTCTGTCCTGTATGGCAGCGAACAGTGGCATTACCCACATGAATCTGACCTATATATACTGTTAATGAATATGATGTATTTCTTTGTGTATGAACCTCTGTCCTGCGTGGCAGTGAGAAGTGATACCACCCTCAGTGTCAAGACCTGACTGAATTACTCAGAATAGGCAAACTGTACTCAAGCTTTGTCAATAAATTTGTTAAACTAAAAAAAAGCCTCCTCCTTCCTTTTCACCTTTCCTTCCCCCCTTCCCTCATCCCTTCTCTTCCACCCACCCCTTCTCCCTCATCCTTCCCTCACCTCCTCCTGGAATCATACTAACTATTGACCAAGAAAAAAAGAAGAATATTTTGTGGTTTTACCGAAGATAATCACAATAAAATTAGTCATTACTTCACACCCAAGGAACCATTCATCTTATCCCACGGGGGCATTCCAGTCTCCCCCCCCCCTCCCCATGGCCTCCCCAGCTACTCAGAATGGGAGGGAGAAAACCTCAGCTGGAAAGGGTTGTGGGAGACAATTATTGCGGGTGATTATGCATGGATTACGCGAAGGGTGGGTGAGTGGGTTGGGGTGAGTGGAGTGGGGTGAGTGGAGTGGGGTGGGGTGAGTGGGAGAGGGAGTGGGATTTAAATGATGTCCAGAACTGGGTAGGGGGTTGTCGTGAAGGCTTTGTGGCCTCGTAAACTCCCTGGTCCTTTAGAACGATTGGAAAATGTTCTGGAAATAAGCAAAACAAGAGAGAGAGAGAGAGAGAAAAACCGACAACAGTTTTTGGTTCGCATTTATTGTCGTGATACAGCAGAGTGCTGGAAGGAGGCGCTGGAATGGGGGAAAGGAGATCAAGAAATAACAAGAAAGTTGGAGGAGAGAGAGAGAGAGAGAGAGAGAGAGAGAGAGCTTCTACCCAACACTCACCACAGCCACAAGACCTCTCCAGCACCAAGCGTATCTCTATACCATATAACATTCCTCCCATGCTTAAATATCATCTCTATATCAACAATTTCTCTCTAGTGCCTTTTGAGGGCTTCTTTTATTTTTGGCCTACTGTTGTTTAGCCTCTTGTATTTTCTTGATCTTTTCATCAATTTAAAGTTATTTTCTTTTTTGTCAATTTTAAAGTCTTTTTTTTTGTCATAAACACGACTGCTTTATTTACCACACACACACACACACACACACACACTGTGTTAGATCTTATCGAACATCTCACTGCCTTGTAACAGCTAATTCACTTCCCTCCCTCCTTCCCTCCCCTCCCAAACCCGCTTCTCCCTCCCCTCTCTTCTCCCCTTCTTTAATAACTACACTTCACTATGTTAACCCCTACTCTCTCTCCCACCTTCTCCCTTCCTTTCCTTCGCTTATCTCTCATCCTTTATATCTCCCCTTTCTTCTCTCCCTTCTCTATGCCCTCTCCTCACCCTCTCCCTGCTTCTCAACTCTCCTCCATTCATCACCTACTGCTCTCCAACACCTCCCAATCCCCCTCATCACTCCTCTCTCCCCAGCACCTCCCCTTCCTCCCAGCACCTCCTCCTCCTCCCCAGCACCTCCCTTCCTCCCAGCACCTCCTCCTCCCTCCCCAGCACCTCCTCCTCCCTCCCAGCACCTCCTTCCTCCCCCAGCACCTCCTCCTCCCCTCCCCAGCACCTCCCTTCTCCCCAGCACCTCCCTCCTCCCTCCCCAGCACCTCCCTTCCTCCCAGCACCTCCTCCTCCCTCCCAGCACCTCCTCCTCCCTCCCCAGCACCTCCCCTTCCTCCCCAGCACCTCCTCCTCCCTCCAGCACCTCCTCCTCCTCCCCAGCACTCCCTTCCTCCCCAGCACCTCCCTTCCTCCCCAGCACCTTCTCCTCCCCTCCCCAGCACCTCCTTCCTCCCCAGCACCTCCTCCCTTCCTCCCCACCTCCCCAGCACACCTCCCCCTTCCTCCCCAGCACCTCCCTTCTCCCCAGCACCTCCCCAGCACCTCCCTCCCCCCCAGTACCTCCCCAGCCTCATGTACAGAGGGTTCGCCAGTAGGTTGGACTCATTACCCACCCCCCCCCTGCCTGGTTATCAGGTAGTGGTGGTGTGTGTGTGTGTTTACTGAGGCCCATCTTGTGTCTGCTATTCATCCCTCTTCCGCCTGTGTCTCCCCCTTCAGCACCTCAAGAGGGTACTGTCCCTCACACACACACACACACACACACACACACACACACACACACACACACACACACACACACACACACACACACACACACACACACACACACACACACACACACACACCTCGTACGCACACATACACACGAAGAGTATACAGTCACCCCCACACACACAAGTATAGCCACACAGGACCCCCCGTCCCCAGTGTCTGTGTCTGTTTATATTCCTGTCTGTCTGTCTGTCTGTCTGTCTGTCTGTCTGTCACTGTCTGTCTGTCTGTCTGTCTGTCTGTCACTGTCTGTCTGTCACTGCTACAACACTTCCAATTTTACTATAATCATTACCACTTAAGACACTATACCCTCACAACAGTCACCATCATCACTACCATCACACACCGTCAACACCATCACCACCAACACCACACATCGTCACCATCACCACCACACTATCGTCACCACCACCACCACAGACCATCACCACCAGCACCACACTATCACCACACATCGTCACCATCACCACACACCGTCACCATCATCACACACCGTCACCAACAAGCCACGAAAGTCAGGCAATTTGTCTCGGGGACATTCACCCGTTTACACGAATTTCTTCTATTCTGGAGACCTTGGCCCAGTGTAGATCAGGGCCTGACTTATATGGTCCAGTGTAGATCAGGGCCTGACTTATATGGTCCAGTGTAGATCAGGGCCTGACTTGTATGGTCCAGTGTAGATCAGGGCCTGGCTTATATGGTCCAGTGTAGATCAGGGCTTGGCTTGATGGTCCAGTAGATCAGGCCTGGCTTATATGGTCCAGTGTAGATCAGGGCTTGGCTTGTATGGTCCAGTGTAGATCAGGGCTGGCTTGTATGGTCCAGTGTAGACCAGGGCCCGCTTATATGGTCCAGTGTAGACCAGGCCTGGCTTATATGGTCCAGTGTAGATCAGGCCTGGCTTGTATGGTCCAGTGTAGATCAGGGCCTGGCTTGTATGGTCCAGTGTAGATCAGGGCCTGGCTTGTATGGTCCAGTGTAGATCAGGCCTGGCTTGTATGGTCCAGTGTAGATCAGGGCCTGGCTTATATGGTCCAGTGTAGATCAGGGCCTGGCTTATATGGTCCAGTGCGTAGATCAGGGCCTGGCTGCATGATGGTCCAGTGTAGACCAGGGCCTGGCTTGTATGGTCCAGTGTAGATCAGGCCTGGCTTGTATGGTCCAGTGTAGACCAGGGCCTGGCTTGTATGGTCCAGTGCAGACCAGGGCCTGGCTTGTATGGTCCAGTGCAGATCAGGCCTTGGCTTATATGGTCCAGTGTAGATCAGGGCCTGGCTTGTATGGTCCAGTGTAGATCAGGGCCATATACGCCAAGGGCATTTGTACGTACATCGACCCATGTACACTATAAGCCAGAAACACGCACATAGACCCACATACACCAAGACCAGGAACACGTACATAGACCCACGTACACCAAGACCAGGAACACGTACATACTCACGTACACCAAGACCAGGAACAAGTACACAGACCTATACGTACACTAAAGACCAAGGTGGGATATGTGACGACAAAGACTTCCAAAGACTCTCAATGGGTCTTGGCAATAATGTCCCTCGTAACTGTACCGGACGCTTTAAACGCCTCACTTCACCCACAAGACCAAGATACAAAATATGGTATCGGAATTACAGTGAGACTCTACCTGTACTAGACTGTATTTTCTCTCCTTCATTCAGGGAAATAATGTAGACGAAATGTTTTTTTTCTTTAGAGAGAGAGAGAGAGAGAGAGAGAGAGAGAGAGAGAGAGAGAGAGAGAGAGAGAGAGAGAGAGAGAGAGAGAGAGAGAGAGACTATTTTCCAACTAAACCATCAAATACTACAACCATCCATCTCTTACCACCATCCCTACCACCATCAAAACCACTATCACCATCACAACTACTACTACCACCATCACCACTACCACCATCAAAACCACTATCACCATCACCACCACTACTACCACCATCACCACCACTACCACCACATCATCACCACTACCACCATCACCACTACCACCATCATCACCAATACCACCATCATCACCAATACCACCATCACCACCACTATCACCATCACCACCACTCATCACCATCACCACCCCACCATCACCACTACCACCACCATCACCAATACCACCATCACCACCAATACCACCATCACCACCACTACCACCACCATCACCACTACCAACATCATCACCAATAATACCACCATCACCACCACTACCACCACCATCATCACCACTACCACCATCATCATCACTACCACCACCATCACCACCTCACCATCACCAATACCACCATCACCAACACCACTACCACCATCACCACTACCACCATCACCACTACTACCACCATCACCACCACTACCACCATCACCCACCACCACCACCATCACCACCACTACCACCATCACCACCACACTACTACCACCATCACCACCACCACCATCATCACCATCATCACCACCACCATCACCATACCACCACCATCACCAATACCACCATCATCACCAATACCACCATCACCACCACTACCACCATACACCACCACTACCACCACCATCACCACTACCACCACCACCATCACCACTACCACCACCACCACCACTACCACCATCACCACCACCACCACCACTCATCACACCACCACCACCACCACCACCTCCACCACCTCCACCACCTCCACCACCTCCTCACCACCCCACCACTACCCCTCCCTCCACCACCATCACCACTACACACCACCATCACCACTACCATTCTCACCACCATCACCATCACCTCCTCCCTCCTCCCTCACCTCACCACCACTACCACCATCACCACTCACCACCACACCACCACCACCCCATCACCACTACCACCACCATCACCACCTCACCACACCACCATCATCCACCAACAACCTCACCATCATCACCATCACCACCACCCTATCAACACCTCGTTAAAACTTAAGAGACCCTGAAAGCCCCTTCAGTAACCATAAATCTTGAGGTCCCGCCGAGACGTGACCTGGCTGAGGCACAGCTGGTGGTGGCAGACGGACCTGGTCACGGGTAACACCAGGTGGTGGCAGACTGACCTGGTCAGGCATCAGGTGGTGGCAGACGACCTGGTCAGGTAACACCAGGTGGTGGCAGACGACCTGGTCAGGTAACACCAGGTGGTGGCAGACTGACCTGGTCAGGTAACACCAGGTGGTGGCAGACGTGACCTGGTCAGGTAACACCAGGTGGTGGCAGACGGGCCTGGTCAGGTCAACACCAGGTGGTGGCAGACGTGACCTGGTCAGGTAACACCAGGTGGGGCAGACGTGACCTGGTCAGGTAACACCAGGTGGTGGCAGACTGACCTGGTCAGGTAAACACCAGGTGGTGGCAGACGTGACCTGGTCAGGTAACACCAGGTGGTGAGACAGACCCTGTCCTGGTAACACCAGGTGGTGGCAGACGTGACCTGGTCAGGTAACACCAGGTGGTGGCAGACGTGACCTGGTCAGGTAACACCAGGTGGTGACAAACGTGACCTGGTCAGGTAACACCAGGTGGTGGCAGACGTGACCGGCCGTACACCAGGTGGAGGCACACGTGACAAGGGCAGGTAACAGCAGGTGGAGGCACACGTGACAAGGCCAGGTAACAGCAGGTGGTGGCACACGTGACAAGGCCAGATAACAGCAGGTGGAGGCACACGACAAGGCCAGGTAACAGCAGGTGGAGGCACACGTGACAAGGCCAGATAACAGCAGGTGGAGCCACACGTGACAAGGCCAGGTAACAGCAGGTGGAGGCACACGTGACAAGGCCAGATAACAGCAGGTGGAGGCACACGTGACAAGGCCAAGTAACAGCAGGTGGAGGCACACGACAAGGCCAGATAACAGCAGGGGGAGGCACACGTGACAAGGCCAGGTAACAGCAGGTGGAGGCACACGTGACAAGGCCAGGTAACAGCAGGTGGAGGCACACGTGACAAGGCCAGGTAACAGCAGGTGGAGGCACACGGACAAGGCCAGGTAACAGCAGGTGGAGGCACACGACAAGGCCAGGTAACAGCAGGTGGAGGCACACGTGACAAGGCCAGGTAACAGCAGGTGGAGGCACACGTGACAAGGCCAGGTAACAGCAGGTGGAGGCACACGACAGCCAGGTAACAGCAGGTGGAGGCACACGACAAGGCAACAGCAGGTGGAGGCACACGACAAGGCCAGGTAACAGCAGGTGGAGGCACACGTGACAAGGCCAGGTAACAGCAGGTGGAGGCAGGATGAAGGACACTGCCACACGCCCCAATTGAAAATTTCCTCCCTGACAAACACTTGTAATATTCAATAACTGTTTCCATCATGAATTTCGCAAGTGACGGAAAACAAAAACAACAACCAACACACTACACAACACAGCCGACACACTAGACAACACAGCCGACACACTACACAACACTGCCGACACACTAGACAACACAGCCGACACACTACAACACTGCCGACACACTAGACAACACAGCCGACACACTACACAACACAGCTGACACACTACACAACACAGCGACACACTAGACAACACAGCCGACACACTAGACAACACTGCCGACACTAGACAACACAGCTGACACACTACACAACACTGCCGACACACTAGACAACACAGCTGACACACTACACAAACACAGCCGACACACTACACAATACAGCCGACACACTACACAACACAGCCGACACACTACACAACACTGCCGACACACTAGACAACACAGCCGACACACTACACAACACAGCCGACACACTACACAACACAGCCGACACACTACACAACACAGCCGACACATTCACAACACAGCCGACCTTCATCGTCTAAGGTGTATTGAAAATCGTTCTCAAGATTGAAACAAAACAATGATGGTGTCTATGAAGGCGGCTTTTATTATGAACTTTTTCAGTGTTCGTAATTTCATTGTGTCGGAAGATCGTTCAATAATGATGTAGAGTTTTATATAAGACTTGTGGAGGTGGAGAGTCTTATTGGTAACTCGGGGGAAAATGGGTCATGGAATACATATTATTATTATTATTATTATTATTATTATTATTATTATTATTATTATACATATATATTATTACCACACCCTCAGCTACCATATATAATCACACTTTCAGTTCAATTCGCAGTTATACTTTACCAGGTCTGGACACTGAACTGCTGCCCAGGGAACAAGTGAACGGTATGTTACGGTGGTCTTCTGGCAGTATTAACGCTTCTACTCCACGGTCCACCACCACCAAGTTTCAATTAAATCGTCCAAGAGGTACAGAAGTTCTTTACGATTATACAGTTATAAAATCTTAAGGATCTCAGTATTTATAATAAGAATAATAATAGAAAAATAAGAAAAAAAAAGAAAAATGAAAGATGAAAGAAAGAAGAATCATTCTAGACTTCACATGTCAACATAGGTCAGTGAGTGAGCCAAGCATTAAGAAGTAGTATACCAGACACCACCTCTCACAAGATGCGTCACCACAAACAAAGGAACATCGTCAAGCTCCCACTCAGACTACCCGAGTGCTGGGTGACAGACGAACACTTTGGTGACAGCGAGGAGGAGTCTGCAGGAGAACAACAACAACAACAACCTGGCGAAGGACTTATCACGGTGTATCTCGTTGACTCTGAGTAAAAAAAAATTACAAAAAATACGAAATGTTGTGATGGCTGGGTGAAACGGGGGACAGATTCAGAAGTAAAAATACCATCTATGTTTATGATTATGTTGGAATACTGAAGGAGTTGAGGGAGGGAGGAGGAGTGAGGAAGGGAGGAGGAGGGAGGAGTGAGGGAGGGAGGGAGGGAGGGAGGGAGGGAGGAGGAGGGAGGGAGGAGGAGGGAGGGAGGGAGGAGGAGTGAGGGAAGGAGGAGGTGGTGTTGACGATGGCATGACAGTATGATGGAGGAGAGAAGAATGGAGAAAGACTCCTCTCTCAAAATTACTCTCCTCTCCAACTATCTCTCCTTTCTTCCCTCCCCTCTTCTTCTTCCTTCTATTTTTCTTCTTCTCCTCCTCATTCTCTTTTTCCTCTTTTCATCCTCCTCCTCGTCCACTTGTTGCTCCATCCATTGACCTCCACCACCTACTCCACCACCACCACCTCCTCCACCACCACCTCCTCCTACTCCACCACCACCACCACCTACTCCACCTTGGCAGCAGGTGTGGATCAATAACAGGTGTTGAGGCTGGCAGAAGACTCCCCATTGTATTTCATTGACCAACCTCTCCTGTTTATCTGTTTGTTTCATGTCTGTCTGTCTGTCTGTCTGTCTGTTTTACACAATCCATTTCAATTCAATATTTTGTACCAAACGATTAATAAACATAAGATAAAAACTAAACAAGTAATAATGAGAAGTAGACGACGCCCAAACGACTGAAAACGACGGACACGCGAACGGACAGACGGACAGGTAAACGGACGGAGAGTATTAGTAACTATGTAAAATACCTTGATTATTTATATTTTTAATTTCGATATAAAAGAATGCCAGTATTGTGTCAGTGTGTGTGTGTGTGTGTGTGTGTGTGTGTGTGTGTGTGTGTGTGTGTGTGTGTGTTTTATGTACTTGTGTGTGTGTGTGTGTGTGTGTGTGTGTGTGTGTTTTATGTGTACTTGTGTGTGTGTGTGTGTGTGTGTGTTTTTGCGTGTTGTTGTGTGTGTTTGTTTATCACGTCTGTTTTGTTTGTTGTTGTTGTTGTTATCTATTGTTTGTTGTTGTTGTTGTTGTTGTTGTCTGTTCTTGTTTGTTGTTGTTGTTTTACTATCAGCTGTACGGCAGGTAATCATTTACTCGGAGTTGCTTATAGTACCCATTTCTATATGCAGCACAGGGGAGGAGGGGGGAGGTTAGGGGGAGGTTAGGTTAGGGGAGGGGCTAGGTTAGGGGAGGGGTTAGGAGGGGTTAGGTTAGGAGGGGTTAGGGGAGGGGTTAGGTTAGGGGAGAGCTAGGTTAGGAGAGGGGTTAGGTTAGGGAGGGGTTAGGGGTTAGGGGAGGGGTTAGGTTAGGGGGAGGGTTAGGGGAGGGGTTAGGTTAGGGGAGGAGGGTTAGGGAGGTTAGGTTAGGGGAGGGGTTAGGTTAGGGGAGGGGTTAGGGAGGGTTAGGTTAGGGGAGGGGTTAGGGGAGGGGGTTAGGTTAGGGGGAGGTTAGGTTAGGGGAGGGTTAGGTTAGGGGAGGTAGGGGTTAGGGGAGGGGTTAGGGTTAGGGGAGGGTTAGTTAGGGGGAGGTTAGGTTAGGGGAGGGGCGGGGTTAGGGGAGGGGTTAGGTTAGGGGAGGGTTAGGTTAGGGGAGGGGTTGGTTAGGGGAGGTTAGGTTAGGGGAGGGTTAGGTTAGGAGGGTTAGGTTAGGGGGAGGTTAGGTTAGGGAGGGGTTAGGTTAGGGAGGGGTTAGGTTAGGGAGTATACACATGTCCACCCATACAAATATATAGAACCATTGTAATTTTTTTTTCTGGAATATTCAGTACAAAAATAAACACTACATATTAGTCCGGTTTATGTTGTTTTAGATGTTGAATGGGATAATAAACGGTTTATACAGCTGGTTTATAGTTTTTTTTGGGAATATAGAGAGAGAGAGAGAGAGAGAGAGAGAGAGAGAGAGAGAGAGAGAGAGAGAGAGAGAGAGAGAGAGAGAGAGAGAGAGAGAGATAATGGATTTCTATAGATGGTCTGAGTCAATAACTTGAAAGGTAGTTTAATAATAATAATAATAATAATAATACAAAACAAAAAACAAATAATAATAATAATAATAAGTTTGACTACTGCTCATATGACGAAAATATATCAGTGACAAAGAAAAACGTGAGAAAAACGATATGACACAGGCAGCGTCACGCAATCAGTATGACACAGGCAGCATAACACAAGCAGTATGACACAGACAGCATACCACAAGCAGTATGACAGAGGCAGCGTCACACAAGCAGTATGACACAGGCAGCATAACACAAGCAGTATGACACAGGCAGCATAACACAAGCAGTATGACACAGGCAGCATAACACAAGCAGTATGACACAGACAGCATAACACAATCAGTATGACACAGACAGCATAACACAAGCAGTATGACACAGGCAGCATAACACAAGCAGTATGACACAGACAGCATAACACAAGCAGTATGACACAGGCAGCATAACACAATCAGTATGACACAGGCAGCATAACACAAGCAGTATGACACAGACAGCATAACACAAGCAGTATGACACACAGGCATAACACAAGCAGTATGACACAGGCAGCATAACACAAGCAGTATGACACACAGCATAACACAAGCAGTATGACACAGGCAGCATAACACAAGCAGTATGACACAGGCAGCATAACACAAGCAGTATGGCACAGGCAGCATAACACAAGCAGTATGACACAGACAGCATACCACAAGCAGTATGACACAGGCAGCATAACACAAGCAGTATGACACAGGCAGCATAACACAAGCAGTATGACACAGACAGCATAACACAAGCAGTATGACACAGACAGCATAACACAAGCAGTATGACACAGGCAGCATAACACAAGCAGTATGGCACAGGCAGCATAACACAAGCAGTATGACACAGACAGCATAACACAAGCAGTATGACACAGGGCATAACACAAGCAGTATGACACAGACAGCATAACACAAGCAGTATGACACAGGCAGCATAACACAAGCAGTATGGCACAGGCAGCATAACACAAGCAGTATGACACAGACAGCATAACACAAGCAGTATGACACAGGCAGCATAACACAAGCAGTATGACACAGACAGCATAACACAAGCAGTATGACACAGGCAGCATAACACAAGCAGTATGACAGACAGCATAACACAAGCAGTATGACACAGGCAGCATAACACAAGCAGTATGGCACAGGCAGCATAACACAAGCAGTATGACACAGGCAGCATCAACAAGCAGTATGACACAGGCAGCATACAAGCAGTATGACACAGGCAGCATAACACACAAGCAGTATGGCACAGGCAGCATAACACAAGCAGTATGACACAGGCAGCATAACACAAGCAGTATGACACAGGCAGCATAACACAAGCAGTATGACACAGGCAGCATAACACAAGCAGTATGACACAGGCAGCATAACACAAGCAGTATGGCACAGGCAGCATAACACAAGCAGTATGGCACAGGCAGCATAACACAAGCAGTATGACACAGGCAGCATAACACAAGCAGTATGGCACAGGCAGCATAACACAAGCAGTATGACACAGGCAGCATAACACAAGCAGTATGACACAGGCAGCATAACACAAGCAGTATGACACAGGCAGCATAACACAAGCAGTATGACACAGACAGCATAACACAAGCAGTATGACACAGGCAGCATAACACAAGCAGTATGACACAGACAGCATAACACAAGCAGTATGACACAGGCAGCATAACACAAGCAGTATGACACAGACAGCATAACACAAGCAGTATGACACAGGCAGCATCACACAAGCAGTATGACACAGGCAGCATAACACAAGCAGTATGACACAGGCAGCATCACACAAGCAGTATGACACAGGCAGCATAACACAAGCAGTATGACACAGACAGCATAACACAAGCAGTATGACACAGGCAGCATAACACAAGCAGTATGACACAGACAGCATAACACAAGCAGTATGACACAGGCAGCATCACACAAGCAGTATGACACAGGCAGCATAACACAAGCAGCATGACACAGACAGCATAACACAAGCAGCATGACACAGCATAACACAAGCAGTATGACACAGACAGCATAACACAAGCAGTATGACACAGGCAGCATAACACAAGCAGCATGACACAGGCAGCATAACACAAGCAGTATGACACAGGCAGCATAACACAAGCAGTATGACACAGACAGCATAACACAAGCAGTATGACACAGGCAGCATAACACAAGCAGTATGACACAGGCAGCATAACACAAGCAGTAAGGACACAGACAGCATAACACAAGCAGTATGACACAGGCAGCATAACACAAGCAGTATGACACAGGCACCATAACACAAGCAGTATGACACAGGCAGCATAACACAAGCAGTATGACACAGGCAGCATAACACAAGCAGTATGACACAGGCACCATAACACAAGCAGTATGACACAGGCAGCATAACACAAGCAGCATGACACAGGCAGCATAACACAAGCAGTATGACACAGGCAGCATAACACACAGTATGACACAGACAGCATAACACAAGCAGTATGACACAGGCAGCATAACACAAGCAGTATGACACAGACAGCATAACACAAGCAGTATGTCACAGGCAGCATCACACAAGCAGTATGACACAGGCAGCATAACACAAGCAGCATGACACAGACAGCATAACACAAGCAGTATGACACAGGCAGCATAACACAAGCAGTATGACATGCACAGCATAACACAAGCAGTATGACACAGGCAGCATAACACAAGCAGCATGACACAGGCAGCATAACACAAGCAGTATGACACAGGCAGCATAACACAAGCAGTATGACACAGACAGCATAACACAAGCAGTATGACACAGGCAGCATAACAAGCAGTATGACACAGCAGCATAACACAAGCAGTATGACACAGACAGCATAACACAAGCAGTATGACACAGGCAGCATAACACAAGCAGTATGACACAGGCACCATAACACAAGCAGTATGACACAGGCAGCATAACACACAGTATGGACACAGGCAGCATAACACAAGCAGTATGACACAGGCACCATAACACAAGCAGTATGACACAGGCAGCATAACACAAGCAGTATGACACAGGCAGCATAACACAAGCAGTATGACACAGGCACCATAACACAAGCAGTATGACACAGGCAGCATAACACAAGCAGTATGACACAGGCAGCATAACACAAGCAGTATGACACAGACAGCATAACACAAGCAGTATGACACAGACAGCATAACACAAGCAGTATGACACAGGCAGCATAACACAAGCAGTATGACACAGGCAGCATAACACAAGCAGTATGACACAGACAGCATAACACAAGCAGTATGACACAGGCAGCATAACACAAGCAGGTATGACACAGGCACCATAACACAAGCAGTATGACACAGGCAGCATAACACAAGCAGTATGACACAGGCAGCATAACACAAGCAGTATGACACAGGCAGCATAACACAAGCAGTATGACACAAGCACCATAACACAAGCAGTATGACACAGGCAGCATAACACAAGCAGTATGACACAGGCAGCATAACACAAGCAGTATGACACAGGCACCATAACACAAGCAGTATGACACAGGCAGCATAACACAAGCAGTATGACACAGGCAGCATAACACAAGCAGTATGACACAGACAGCATAACACAAGCAGTATGACACAGACAGCATAACACAAGCAGTATGACACAGACAGCATAACACACAAGCAGTATGACACAGGCAGCATAACACAAGCAGTATGACACAGACAGCATAACACAAGCAGTATGACACAGACAGCATACACAAGCAGTATGACACAGGCATCATAACACAAGCAGTATGACACAGGCAGCATAACACAAGCAGTATGACACAGACAGCATAACACAAGCAGTATGACACAGGCAGCATAACACAAGCAGTATGACACAGGCAGCATAACACAAGCAGTATGACACAGGCAGCATAACACAAGCAGTATGACACAGACAGCATAACACAAGCAGTATGACACAGGCAGCATAACACAAGCAGTATGACACAGACAGCATAACACAAGCAGTATGACACAGGCAGCACAACACAAGCAGTATGACACAGGCAGCATAACACAAGCAGTATGACACAGGCAGCATAACACAAGCAGTATGACACAGGCAGCATAACACAAGCAGTAGGACACAGGCAGCATAACACAAGCAGTATGACACAGGCAGCATAACACAAGCAGTATGACACAGGCAGCATAACACAAGCAGTATGACACAGACAGCATAACACAAGCAGTATGACACAGACAGCATAACACAAGCAGTATGACACAGACAGCATAACACAAGCAGTATGACAGGCAGCATAACACAAGCAGTATGACACAGACAGCATAACACAAGCAGTATGACACAGACAGCATAACACAAGCAGTATGACACAGGCAGCATAACACAAGCAGTATGACACAGGCAGCATAACACAAGCAGTATGACACAGGCAGCATAACACAAGCAGTATGACACAGCAGCATAACACAAGCAGTATGACACAGGCAGCATAACACAAGCAGTATGACACACAGGCATAACACAAGCAATATGACACAGACAGCATAACACAAGCAGTATGACACAGGCAGCATAACACAAGCAGTATGACACAGACAGCATAACACAAGCAGTATGACACAGGCAGCATAACACAAGCAGTATGACACAGGCAGCATAACACAAGCAGTATGACACAGGCAGCATAACACAAGCAGTATGACACAGGCAGCATAACACAAGCAGTATGACAGGCATAACACAAGCAGTATGACACAGGCAGCATAACACAAGCAGTATGACACAGGCAGCATAACACAAGCAGTATGACACAGACAGCATAACACAAGCAGTATGACACAGGCACCATAACACAAGCAGTATGACACAGGCAGCATAACACAAGCAGTATGACACAGGCAGCATAACACAAGCAGTATGACACAGGCAGCATAACACAAGCAGTATGACACAGGCAGCATAACACAAGCAGTATGACACAGACAGCATAACACAAGCAGTATGACACAGGCAGCATAACACAAGCAGTATGACACAGGCAGCATAACACAAGCAGTATGACACAGGCAGCATAACACAAGCAGTATGACACAGGCAGCATAACACAAGCAGTATGACACAGGCAGCATAACACAAGCAGTATGACACAGGCAGCATAACACAAGCAGTATGACACAGGCAGCATAACACAAGCAGTATGACACAGACAGCATAACACAAGCAGTATGACACAGGCACCATAACACAAGCAGTATGACACAGGCAGCATAACACAAGCAGTATGACACAGGCAGCATAACACAAGCAGTATGACACAGGCAGCATAACACAAGCAGTATGACACAGGCAGCATAACACAAGCAGTATGACACAGACAACATAACACAAGCAGTATGACACAGGCAGCATAACACAAGCAGTATGACACAGACAGCATAACACAAGCAGTATGACACAGACAGCATAACACAAGCAGTATGACACAGACAGCATAACACAAGCAGTATGACACAGGCAGCATGACACAAGCAGTATGACACAGGCACGAGTGTCATGTGAGGAGGCAGCAAAGGGTGGATGTTGACAGTGGCGGTTCAACGACACACAACACCACGGCTGCAATATCGTCCCTGGTGAGTTTCAAGAAGATGCTCTCTCTCTCTCTCTCTCTCTCTCTCTACGCCATAATGACGAGGCGCGTAAGAGGACCCCGGGTATTGCGTAGCTGGTTTCATGGCTTCCTGGCTGGTTTCCTATTGAAGCTGACGTGATGGTACCCTGTCTGGGTTTGATGGTTTGCTGGCTGGCTTGATGGCTTCCTGGCTGGATTGATGGCTTCCTGGCTGGATTGATGGCATTACGGCTGGCTTGATGGCTTCCTGGCTGGCTTGATGGCTTCCTGGCCGACTTAATGGCTTCCTGTTTGGCTTTATGTCTTCCTGGCTGTTTTGGTGGCTTCCTTGCTGGCTTTATGGCTTCCTGAATGGCTTCTTGGCAGGTTTTATGGCTGGGTGGCTTGATGGCTTCCTAGCCGATTCGGTGGCTTCCTGGATGGCTTAATGGCTTCCTGACTGGCTATATGGATTTCTGCCTGGCTTGATTGTTAATTGACGATATATTTAGTTGATTAGCTTTAGACGATTATTGGCTTATTGGCTTACTGGCTTCTTGGCAACACGAAGGAGTATTGAGTGACTCTGGGGCGACAATAATAGGGGGTCATTAATGGTTCTGGCACACGACGGACTTATTCGTGAGTTCACGCTTCTGCAACACTGAAAGCCTATTGGTAGAGCACAGTCATATGACAACACGACTTAAGGAAACAAGTGGACACAGATAATACTGACTTGAGTTACACACACACACACACACACACACACACACACACACACACACACACACACACACACACACACACACACACACACACACACACACACACACACCACTGATCGCCCTACACGAGCGGCCAAGCGTATAATAAAACAAAGAATATTTTTTGGGGGAATTAGGTCAAAGTCTGTTTTTTTGTTTAATGACCTACAATTTCTTAGAGGTTGTTCAAGAGGTCACACTGAGAGGTGAAGGGGGAAGAGAAGGGTGGAGAGGGAAGGGAGGGTGGAAAGGTAAGGGAAGGAGTAGGGTGGTTTTAGGGGAGGGAGGTTGGAGGGGAGAGGAAGGAATGATGGAGGGGGGAAAGAGAAGGAGAAAAGGAAACAGTATTTTTGCTGGGAGGTGGGGAGAGGGAAGGAGATTGTATGGGGTGAGGGGGTGGGAGGGGAAGGAGGAGGAGTGGAGGGGATAAGGTCACCCCTCCTCCCCAACACTCAACAAAGGCATGTTGTCAACTCAGGTCCTTCAACAAGAATTTATTCCTTAACGAAGCAGTTTGAGTGGCGGTCACATTTTTATATAACTTACAGCGAACATTATTATTATTATATAAGTTATGATGATGATGATTATTATTCTCATTATTACTGTCTTGTTATTATTATTATATATTATTTTTACCTTTCAGCTGTACTGGGATAATAACTTTGTTTATTGGTGAAAACTAACTCGCTATGTGATGGTAACTGGAAAATAAATTAAAACATTGAAGTATTTATATTAAAATTATCTTGGCTTGTAAAACACGTTAGGTTAAGTATTTCTATTAAAACTATCAGGGCTTATGAAGGTAAATACATTGAGGTAGACAGTGTGGCCCGCAGCTGTTACATCTTGAGTCAGCTGTTTGGGTGGTGCAGTAGACCAAGTTTACGAACAACTGGGTATGATTATATTAAATTATCTTCCCTCCCTCTACACCCCTCCTTCCCTCCCTCTACCCCTCCTTCCCTCCCTCTACCCCTCCTTTCTCTCTACCCCTCCTTCCCTCCCTCAACCCCTCCTTCCGTCCTCTACTCTCCTCCTTCTCTCCCTCTACCCTCCTTCTCTCCCTCTATCCCTCCTTCTCCCTCTACCACCCTTCTCTCCCCACCCTCCTTCCCTCCCTAACCCCTCCTTCCCTCCCTCAACCTCCTTCCCTCCCCACCCTCCTTCTCTCCCCACCCCTCCTCTCCCCTCAACCCTCCTTCTCTCCCCACCCCTCCTTCCCTCCCTCAACCCTCCTTCCGTCCTCTACTCCCTCCTTCTCTCCCTCTCTCCCTCCTTCTCTCCTCTATCCTCCTTCCTCCTCTACCCCTCCTTCCTCCTCAACCCCTCCTTCCGTCCCTCTACTCCCTCCTTCTCTCCCTCTCTCCCTCCTCTCTCCCTCTATCCCTCCTTCTCTCCCTCTACCACTCCTTCCCTCCCTCTACACCCTCCTTCCTCTCTACCCCTCCTTCCTCCTCTACCTTCCTCCCTCTACCCCCTCCTTCTCTCCTCTACCCCTCCTTCCTCCTCAACCCCTCCTTCCCTCCTCAACCCTCACCCTCCCTGCCCTCCTTCTGCTCCACTCTACCCCTCCTTCCCCTCCCTCAACCCCTCCTTCTCTCCTCTACCTCCCAGCCTTCCCTCCCTCTACCCCCTCCTTCTCTCCCTCTACCCCTCCTTCCCTCCCTCTACCCCACCTTCTTTCCCCCCTTAAGTTCAATTTTTTTCATCTCTCTACTTCATTCTAATCCTCCCTCTCCATCCCTCCTCCTCCCTTTCCTTCCTCTAAATTATCACTCTCCCTTCCTTCCTCCTTCCCTCCGTTTTATCACCTTCCTATCCCTTTATTTCCTTCCCTCCTCCCTTCCCCGTCTTATACCTCTCCCTCCCTCCCTCCATCCCTCTTTCCTTCCTTCCTCTCGTTCATGCCCTTCCTCCATTCTTCCTTCCTTCCTCTCGTCTTGTGCCCCTCCTCCCCTCTCCCTCCCTCCCTCCCTCCCCTCCTTCCTTCCTCCCTCCCTCTGTTCCCTGTCACTCCTCCTCCCTCCCTCCCCTCCTTCCTTCCTTCCTCCTCTCTTCCCTATGCTCTCCTTCCTCCCTCCCTCCTCCAATAAAATAAATCTGATGGGTATTATATGACGGAAGACTAAACTGAAGTAAGAAACAAGAACAGTAAAAGAGACGAGTGATAACGAATAACAATCTTTCTACTTTTTTCCCTTCCATCTCTTCTTTCCTTCCCTTCACCTTTCTTCCCGGTCTCTCCTTTCTTTCCTTTACACAGGGGGTTGATTAATATTCTTAAAAATCTTGCGTTTCGTTATTCCATTTCTTCTCTTTTTTCACTTTTATTCTCTTTCCGTCCTTCCCTCCCCTCCTTCCTTGACTTTCCTTCCTTTCCACCCTTCCTTCACTTTCCTTCCCTCCCCTCCCTTCCTTGACTTTCCTTCTTTTCCACCCTTCCTTCACTTTCCTTCCCTCCCTTCCTCGACTTTCCTTCCTTTCCACCCTTCCTTCACTTTCCTTCCCTCCCCTCCCTTCCTTGACTTTCCTTTCCCGTTAAATGGTAACAGGAGAAGGTTACCAACTGACTCAATTAAGCTACGGGCGTAAAATACTAATTCTCAAAGGGTCGTATTTTTTAACTTTATTCTTTAGAAGGTAAATAATGAAAAAGGTCATTAATTATCTCAGGTAAGTTACGGTGAATGAAACTGAATAACATTTTCGTTGTGAATTGCCAATACAGACAAAACCTCTTTATAATGAACTACTGTCTCCCTGTAGTCCGCTAGATGGGGATTCACATCTAACGGACCCTAGATATAACGGATGTTCATTTCTACATAGACCGTTAGATGGAGGTTACACATCTAACGGACCCTAGATATAACGGATGTTCATTTCTACATAGTCCGTTAGAGGGAGGCTTCACATCTAACGGACCCTAGATATAACGGATGTTCATTTCTACATAGTCCGTTAGAGGGAGGCTTCACATCTAACGGACCCTAGATATAACGGATGTTCATTTCTACATAGTCCGTTAGAGGGAGGCTTCACATCTAACGGACCCTAGATATAACGGATGTTCATTTCTACATAGACCGTTAGAGGAAGGCTTCACATCTAACGGACCCTAGATATAACGGATGTTCATTTCTACATAGACCGTAAGAGGGAGGTTACACATCTAACGGACCCTAGATATAATGGACTTTCCTCCATAAACTCAATGTTACTGTGAGATGACGTCATTTACCGAGACCGTGAGAGTAAACATACAAGTATAAGGAGTTACGTCCTGTATCTAACACTCACTAAAAAAGATTCCTATTATGGATAAAATTGTAGAGCGTCTCTTGTATACTAGTCACCAATAGCTTCCTCCTTTAAAACTAATACAACGCTATAATGGATAATGGGTAACAGACTAAGGTACAAATCATTACCCCACCCCCCCCAGTATCTATACGGTCTTGTGAGAGACAATGTGACACAACGGACGAAGGATTATGACAACCCTACCGAGACAAAAAGTAGTCCCAGTGTTCATTTTGAAATTTACTGATCCGCTCCTTAAAGATACTACTGTGAGAGAGAGAGAGAATATTATACAGTTCACAGTACAAATAATAAAATAAACTATTAATCCTAAGGCTGTACAGTACCAGGCCACCGCTTTGTAACCTGGTCATAAATAAACTGTAAATAGTCATCACCAGTCACCATAAACTTAATCACCAGTCATCATAAACTTATAGTCATCACCAGTCATCATCAACTTATAATCATCACCAGTCATCAACTTATAGTCATCATCGGTCATTATCAACTTAGTCATCCCCAGTTATCATCAACGTATAGTCATCACCAGTCATCATCAACTAATGGTGATCCCCAGTCATCATCAACTTAAAGTCATCACCAGTCATCATCAACTTATAGTCATCACCAGTCATCATCAACTTATAGTCATCACCAGTCATCACCAGTCATCATCAACTTTACTCACCTGGGAATCATGTAAGGTTCTTGTTGTCTCAGTATTTCATTTCAACCTTGCCAATATTTATCCTGCAACTTGCAATACGATTAGTTGCAAGCTCTTCACTCTCTCTCTCTCTCTCTGGCTTATTGATTGGTAGGAATATTAACAGACTCAACAGTTAATTAAATATATAGTATTAATAAAAAATCCTGATCTGTATGTATTTAATCCGCGAGTACAAAGTGGCCTCAAAACTCCAGTCATATACAGCTGTGATATGGAAGGGTGGTCGAAAAGTCACTGTGCACCTGTGTTGTATTAATACCAATGGTTCCTTGATATACATTTATTATTATTTAGTTTATTCTGTCTACAGTAAATGTTAGAAATGGTCAGAGGAAATATCTAGAGGTGGATACCATTCCCAATAATCACTATGTAGAACAAGAAATATAACAATAAGGATATAACAAAAGAACAATTATAGTGTTCATTATTGTAGGTGCACAGGGAGTTTTCGATCACCCTGTATATAGTAAAAGAAAATTGCCTCAAAAATACCAAAAGACAGAAAACATCACAAACACAACTAGTATTATGAAAAATGGTAACTACATATTCACCTGTGTATTTTGTATTTATTTTTTGTTCTTTACCAGTAACAAATAAATAAGACAGTTCGCTATGACAACAACAAAGACAAACTTCACATCAAACTATAAACACCATATATATAGGTGTACAACAAGCACCTACTGAACCTGACCTCTTTCTAACAGCGAAATACACGATGGCTCTGTAAGTTACAGCCGTAGTGGTGAACTGTAATCTCCCTGTAATGGAAACAAACGGTAAAAAAAAGGAAAAATAAACACAAATACAAAGTGAACAACAACAGTATCGACATGGTTGAGCCTTTTGAGTGGCGTAACTCTTTTGAAAGGCCCCCAAAAGTATCTTTACGGAGGGTCTGATGAATTTCAAAATGAACACTGTGATTCCTGTTGTCTCGGTGGGGTTGTCAAAACCCTTCGTCCGCTGTGTTATATTGTCCCACACAAGATCGTAAGAAATACTTTTTGGGGGGAGCGAGTTTAATATCTCACTAAAATAATCACAAGAACATGAACACTGCTATACAGGAGGTAGCAGGAGTACCCAGAACACGGGAGTGTGAGACGCACGCTGCACCATCATCACTGTAAAACCAAGCCGAGTCGTGGATATATATAGTGACGTCATGCACTACCCACACTTCTACTTGGCGCCGCCGGTAGTTAGAAGTATTCCCTCACCACCACTTACTGAGGGAAAAATTGAATGCCTCAAGTTAAGAGAGAGACCCACCTTTGTGTGGCGGCACAAATGGACCAGTTAGAGGCCTTCTCACATCTCCAGTTAAGGGTTAAATTTAATGCACAAACTTTTAAGAGACTCGCAGCCATGAGTTCCCGCCTCTAAACTTGTGTGTGTGTGTGTTGTGAAGGTGGGGTGAGAAAACCGCCCCTTCCCCCCCTAACTTATTCTAAATTAACTTACCTAACTTATTCAAGACTAACCTGACCTACCCTAACCCACAAAGGTAGAGTTAGAATAGTTAACTTTCAGGTAACCAAAAAAAAGCTGGGGCGTCTAATGTTCAGGTGATCCCTTTGTTTACATTGTGGTGGGAGGGCGGGCCGATCTAACAGTGGAGGAGCGACAACTTCTTACGCGTTCCTCAGCCAGTCACTCCGGGAGGCGGCGGTGACGGTGACTCTGAACAGGTTGTACAAATAACAGTCTCTCCGGGGAACTGACTGTCTGACTGACACAACTATGAGAGAGACAGAGAGAGAGTGGCTCCAGTTTCCTACCAAGCTGCGGGATATGAGAGATGGTGGGAACTAAGGTAAAGGTGGAGGTGGGTGAAGGAAAAGGTGGGAGAGGTGAGGGTAAGGCGGGAGAGAGGATGAAGGATGGGTGGAGGTTTGAGAGAGAGGGTGGGTAAGGGTGGGGTGAGGGTGGGGTGAGGGTGGAAGGGAAGGATGTCCCAGTGCCCACACAACATCTGGGAAGACGTGGACTGGGTGCGACACACAAGTTATGAGTCATCAACCCTTACTGGTACTGTCATAACCTTGTAACCATCCCTCCTCCTCCGCTCCTCCCCAACTTCCTCCTTTATTACCCTCCCATCCCCTCCTCCCCCATCCTTCCTCTCCCATTTCAAAAAACTTGTACGTCGCTGGGGGTCGTTAGAAGCATCACAAGTAAACAACCTTGTCAGTGACCAACCCAACACCCACACGTGAGGTCAAGGTGTTTCTTACTGACTCTCCTCCGGGGTCACACAGACACATCCCACAGAGTGTATAAGGGCGGCGACACCTGCATACGGTAAGTGGATGTTCATTCTTGTTGTCTTATGAGGGCTGTGTGTCGATCTGGGCCAAGGTTCACGTGGGTAATTGTTATCATGAATTTAATAAAGGGGTTAATAACGTGTGTGTGTGTGTGTGTGGACTTACACATTGATAATGAAACAGTTTATTTAGCCAGAACAATAAAGATACAGACTCGATAATAACAATACTGACATGGCTGAGCCAACTGATAACCTGCGCTCTCTTAATGGCACCTGATACATATGTGCACACACCTATTTAGTCACGTGACCACAGGTGGGTATCCGTACATGATATGGTACGGAGCAGCTATTACACACACACACACACACACACACACAGATTCTGGGTGAGTGTGTTCCCCCCTCCCAGCTGGCTGTAATTACCTCACCACCAGCTGTACACAACCACCAGCTGGTCTACCCCACGACATCTCAGAGGAGGAGGACCTTGGCTTTTGAAGGTTCTCACATTATACTGTCCCCTAATTAGAGACACAAGATGTTACCTGGTTCACGTCACAGAGTCAAGACAACAAGCACTTGATAATGTTTGGTTTATTGTGATGCATCCTGGCAGTACTGTGACCACTGACACGAGGTAGACCTGGTGGAACGTTCCGCTAATATTCCGTATTTCAGAAGTCTGGAAATATATTGAATTTAGTAACTGCTGCCATATGTATGTGTGTGTGTGTGTGTGTGTGTGTGTGTGTAATTGCTGTTCCGTACCATATCATGTCCACAGAACACGTAAACCACTCCGGATACAATATTATATCTTAACGAGTTACGGTGGCCTGGGCTGGGGTGACCCCCCTCCCCCACCTCTGATTGTTCCCAGAATGCTTTACGGTAAACACAAGGTGACGTTAATAAGTTCCAGAACTATTATAATGTCATCACCTGGACACATGGGCCCGGCGACCTCCTCCCGGAAGAACACAGGTGAGGTGGCAAATGAATTCTTGGAAAAGTTGAACAGCCGAACCTTTGCCAAACCGTTTTCGTATCGTAGCTTAAGTGACTCGGTTAAGATAACGTCAAGCCTCTCTTTTAGGGAAAAACGCTTTAAGAACCTTTGAGAATCCAAGTTCAGAGGATGACGTCACTCCACAACACAGTGCTAACCAACATCACCTTTACGGTCGATCACCAGCCCTCACATCCGCACTAACCCCGCTCTTATAGGACGCAAGGCTGTGGCCTCCACGCGTGTTAACAGCTGATTAATTAATTACTATTTCTATCAGTTATCAAAGAAGAAGCAATTAAGGAGAAGAGTTAAAAATAATTATCTCGGACATTACGGCCCGTCACATGCAGGCGTCCGGACCACCGCCCCCCACCACCTCCACCACTCACACCACCTCCACCACTCCCAGCACCTCCACCACTCACACCACCTCCACCACTCCCAGCATCTCCACCACTCCCAGCACTCACACCACCTCCACCCCTCACACCACCTCCACCACTCCCAACACCTCCACCACTCACACCGCCTCCACCACTCACACCACCTCCACCACTCCACACCACCTCCACCCACTCACACCATCCTCCACCACTCCCAGCACCTCCACCACTCCCAGCACTCCCACACAGCACTCCACACAGCTCCAACACTCACACCACCTCCATCACCCCAGCACCTCCACCACCCCAGCCTCCGCCACTCCCAGCACCTCCGGGCCACTCCCAGCACCTCCGCCACTCCCACCACCCCACCACTCCCAGTGCAGCCTCCAGCATCCACTCCCCAGCACCTCCACACCCCAGCACCTCCACACCCCAGCACTCCGCCACCCACCACCTGCACTCCCACCACCTCCACACCCCAGCACCCACCACCCCAGCACCTCCACCACCCCAGCACCTCCACACCCCAGCACCTCCGCCACTCCCCACCACCTCCACCTCACCCCACCACCTCCACCACCCCAGCACCTCCACCACTCCCAGCACCTCCACCACCTCCCAGCACCCCACCACCACACCCATCTCCACCACCTCCAGCACCTCCACCACCCCAGCACCTCCACCACCCCAGCACCTCCACCACCTCAGCACCTTGGCCTCACCCCCAGCACCTCCCACCACCCCAGCACCTCCACCACCCCAGCACCTCCACCACCCCCAGCACCTCCACCACCCCAGCACCTCCACCACTCCCCAGCACCTCCACCACCCCAGCACCTCCACCACACCCCCACCACCCACCACCCCACCATCTCCACCACTCCCCAGCACCTCCACCACCCCCAGCACCCCACCACCCCCAGCACTCACCACCCCCAGCACCTCCAGCACCACCACACCATCTCCACCACCCCAGCACTCCCTCCATCACCCCAGCACCCCATCACCCCCAGCACTCCTCCACCACTCCCCAGCACCTCCACCACTCCCAGCACCTCCACCACACCCACCACCTCCACCACACCAACCACCAACAGCAACTCCACCACACTCACCACCTTCAGTGATACAATTGCCCCACTAACTAGAAACAAAGGTGTTAGTGGCGCGGCTTGAAATGCTCCACTAACGAGAATTAACGACTTACTAACTCCCCACGTGTTTAGAGGTGCGTGTCATTATGAATACGTCCCCACCTGAGTAACTACCACGACAATAATGGTGTTTGTGGCGCTGGTACATCTACACCACTATCTAACCCCCACCGACCCCTCCCCTGACGATCTACAACACTAAACCTGCGCCACTAACCAGAACAACACCCCCCCCCCCCCTTTCCCCATGACGAGGTACTCCAATAGAGGTGTTTGTGGCGCAGTTAGAGGTGTGCCACTTAGCCTGATTGAAACTTTATGAAGAGAGCCATTTCAGGGCGAGTCGACTACAAACTTAATCTGAAACACATAGAAATTCCCCCCCCCCTCCCAAGTAGATGAGAAAAACGCATTAGGGAAGTAGTGGGGTGAGAGGGCTGAGTGGGATGCATGGGAAGATAGGGGTGAGTGGGATGAGAGCGAGATGAGTGGGGTGAAAGTGAGATAAATAACGAGTGGGGTAAGTGGGGTGAGAGTGAGATGAATGGGGTGAGAGTGGGTTATGTGGGGGTGAGTGGGTTAGATAGGGGTGAGAGTGGGATGAGTGGGGGGCGAGAGGGATGAGGGAAGTGAGAGTGGGTTAAGTGGGGGTGAGTGAGGTCGCCGTGGGAAGTTGCGAGTGGAGATGAATGGGATAGAGGCTTGTGAGAGGGGAATGAGAGGTGTGAGAGTTATGAGAGGGCAGATTATTGGTGTTCAAGCCGTGTTTCTACCTCACTCGCCACTTAAGGTAGTCACAGGGCGATTTCGATCCCATTCAGTCTACCAATATTTGTGTCGGAACTTAATACATTATGACAATTCTCACTCGTAGAGAGAGAGAGAGAGAGAGAGAGAGAGAGAGAGAGAGAGAGAGAGAGAGTGTGTGTGTGTTGCCCTCAGTACTGTACTGACACCTACAGTCATAATTATGTCAAGGGTGGGGAATGTGGGCGTTGACGCTGAGTAAACATTGCGACGTTAACGGACACAAGGTTCTGGATGACTTACGAGCCTCCACACTGACCAAATATTCTCAGAGATTAATAAGGCTACAATATTCCATAATCTGGATATAATGACAATCCAGTTATTGTTGCCAGACTCAGCAGTATCAAACATACGTAGGATAAACTTTTCCTTACCTAACAGCCAAGATAAATTAGAGAGTAAAGACTCACTCCAATAAGGTATCTTCACCCACGGTGTGTTAAACAATGTGACACAATGAACGAAGGATTTTGACAACCCTACCAAGACAATAGGAGTTGCAGTGCTCATTTTAAATTCATCGGACCTCTCTGTAAAGATATATTTTTTGGAGTTACTTTATCGTACTCAAGAGGTTAAGTTATCGTACTCAAGAGGTTAAGTTATCGTACTCAAGAGGTTAAGTTATCGTACTCAAGAGGTCAAGTCAACATACCTGAATGGCTAATATCATAATATTAAAAAAAAATTATCCAGTGAGAGACAGTATCAAAATGCACAGATGAACTATTTGGTTTAATTTCCACATTCAATTTTACCTGCTACTCACGTTTAACTCACCTGGACCAACTTTAATTAATTTACACCTAATGACAATGGTTGCCCCTCGTGAGTGAGAATGGGCGACGTGTGAATTTAAAATGCATAAACTGCCGCCACAGCCTGAGGAATTAAGGTGTGTAGCTCCAGTGTTAAAGGAGAGCCCAGGAAAACCGGACAACTTGCCAACCGCGCTGGTCAACCTATTACAACGATTCGCAGAGTCGACAAAGAGGCCAATGAAGGAAAGGAACATTCCCAAATGTTCACTCTGCCGAAGCATCGAACCCACGTCTTCTCACGGACAAGGCAACGAAGCCAACCACTACACCATAACCTAAACATATTGGAGAAAGAAACACCAGTCGGCGCCATAGTGGACTAAACACCAATCAACACCTGTCATGACGAACAAGAACCAATACTAGCGCGTCTTAGTAGGGCCCCCAACCAATAGGAGTGCTTCATAGTGGAGCCACGACCAATAACAGCGTGTCAAGGTAAGGCAAGGAGTCCATCATAACAGCGTGTCAAGGTAAGGCAAGGAGTCCATCATAACAGCGTGTCAAGGTAAGGCAAGGAGTCCATCATAACAGCGTGTCAAGGTAAGGCAAGGAGTCCATCAGCACACATCATGTCCTTACATACGTGAGGTTTTAAATTTTAGCAGGGGAGGGAGGGAGGGAGGGTAGAGGGGTGACGGTGGCAGCGGTGACATTCCATCATCACACACACACAGACTGGGAGATTGACGCACGTCCAGCAGCACGTCAGTGTACGACAAAACTAGTGTGTGGATCAGCAGTGCGGCGGCCAGCGACTGACAGATCGTGTTGACCTTGTTAATTACTGGAGCACAACAAAGCCGGGCGCCCTTTGATCCTTCCCCGGACTGACTCAAGCAATATGTCCGCCGCCTTCACTTCACATTCTCAAAACAGGTTAAGTGTCCCCCTTTAAAGGACATTTGAGGAGAAAACGCATCTATCTAACTGGTCCACTGGCTTAACGGCACAACTTTATGCAACGGTTAAGATGATAATGTTGTAATCGCTCTCAGACTTCACCTGGGTTGTATTATCAGGAGAGAGTTCAAGGTAGGAGGTTCAGAGGATGGTGACCAGGCCGGGCGCCGAGTCAACATAAACAGTTGCAATAAGTTAGCGCCTGGCCGTGTGTAAACTGACCTGCTCCACCTCACGCTAATATTTTGACGTCTGAAATATTTCCACGCCGGTGTTGTTGACGGAGACAATTCTCAAAATAATCTTAAAAATAAAGTGACAAAAATATAATGAAAGTCGTGTGAATATAATGAATACAAGAAGCCAACAACCACGAGTATCATGTCTCGCTCTCCTGTGACCTGCCTGGTGGACCAAACACCCACAGTTGTGCATCCGGTGACCCCTGACCCCTGTAATAAGAATGTGGCTGACCTTTGACCCGATATAATGATTTAAAAGGCCGACACAAAACACAATAACAGAGGTGTGGGTGTACGGTACTTCGTGTCACACCTCAAGGAGCGACACTTGTTAACTGTTTATAAGACGACGACTAAGAAACATGTAACTCATGTTTCCTTCTTTATGAGGAACACGTAATTATAAGATGGTACCAACGGTAATACTACTGATATAAAGCTAGCAACGATGACAGTGGTAACAACACCGGTACAATGGTATCGCTAGTGGTACTGTCACTGCAGTGCTGGGGGGGAAATGTGGGCTATTATTTTGGAGAGAAAATTTCCCGGTGGCGTTCTGTACCACTGAATAAATGATGATGATAATTATGTAAAATACTAAATTAATCCTGCAGGGAAGCGCTTCGCTAGGCAATATATACGTGCAGTACTGGAAATTAAAATAAAATTATATATATATATAACGGTGTTTTTTTGCGAAATCTTTTTTTTTTTGCAAAATTACCGGCATGAATTTTGGTAATTTTGCAAGATAACTTACAAACAGCCAACCTAAACTAACCTAACCTTATGGTTAAGTTAGTTTAGGTTGGCTCGTGTAGATTGATATACAGTTAAGTGGTCCTATTCTATTTTTTTTCGCCTATTCTTTAAGTAATTTGCAACATTACCAGCATGTATGTCGGTAAAAAAAAAACGATTTCGCAAAAAATATTACATATGCATACACACCAGGTACCCCTAATAGACCTTGTATTACAGGAGTTGATATATGAGAGGAGAATTACTTGTTAACTCAGTAAATGTGTGTTGTGTTGTGTTGTGTTGTGTTGTGTTGTGTTGGTGGCAGACACAAGAAATGAGTCGATTGTATAAAGTTTAATTAGATTGTCAGGAAAGGAAAGTTGGCCATCAGGTTCTGCCTCAGCTTTTAGTTAACTGTTTGGAGGTGACGTCATATAAAAACAATGGGATTTGGTCAACGGGTGTGGACGATAAAGATAATGACGTCAATATGTTTTTTTGGGAGGGAGGGAGGGAGGAAGAGGGGAGGGGGGGCAAAATGACCGGCGTGCATATTGGTAATTTTGCAAAATAACTTACAAACATGAAGTGTGTCTGTGTCACCCCACGCACCTCAACACCTCATCCACCTCCAAGCACCTCAAAACCCTCCAAGCACCTCCACCCACCTCAACACCCTCCAAGCACCTTCCCCTCAACACGCACCTCACGCACCTCCAAGCACCTCAACACCACACCCCAACACGCACCCCAACACCCTCCAAGCACCCCACGCACCTCAACACCCTCCAAGCACCCCACGCAACACCCTCCAAGCACCCTCCGCAAGCACCCCAAGCGCACCTCCAACACCCTTCAGGCACCTCAACACCTTCAACACCCTCCAAGCACCCTCGCCCTCAACACCCTCCAAGCACCTCGCACCTCAACACCCCTCCATCACCCCAACACCCTCCAAGCGCACCTCAACACCCTTCGAGCACCCCGCACCTCAACACCTCCAAGCACCCCACGCACCTCAACACCCTTCCAGCACCCCGCACCTCAACACCCTTCGAGCACCCCACGCACCTCAACACCCTCCAAGCACCCTCAACACCTCCAAGCAGCACCTCAACCATCTCCACACCCGCCACGCACCTCAACACCCTCCAAGCCACGCACCAACACCCTCCAAGCACCCCATGCACCTCAACACCTTCACCTCCACGCACCTCCAACACCCTCCAAGCCCCCACGCACCTAAACACCCTTCGAGCACCCCACGCAACACCTCCAACCATCTCCACACACCCACGCACCTCAACACCCTCCACGCACCTCAACACTCTTCCAACCACTCCACACCCCCACTCAACACCTCCAAGCACCCCACCTCAACACCTCCGCACCTCAACACCTCAACACCTCCAAGCACCCCACGCACCTCAACACCCTTCAGGCACCCCATGCACTCAACACCCTCATCCACCTCCACGCACCTCAAGACCCTCCAAGCACCCCACGCACCTCAACACACCTCCAAGCACCTCCAACACCCTCTCACCCTCCAACGCACCTCCAACGCACCTCAGCACACGCACACCTCACACCTCTCCAAGCACCCCACACACCTCCACCCTCCACCTCAACGCACCTCAACACCCTCCAAGCACCCCACGCACCTGAGCACCTCCACACTCAACACCTCCAACGCACCAACACTCAACACGCCTCCAGCACCCCACGACACACCTCCACACCCTCCAAAGCACCCCACGCACCTCCAACATCCTCCACACCTCCAACACCCTCCACGCACCTAAACACCTCCAAGCACCCCACGCACCTCAACACCCTCCACGCACCCAACACCTCCAAGCACCTCAAACACCCTCCAAGCACCCCACGCACCAGCACACCTCAACAAAGCACCCTCCAACGCACCTCAACACCTCCACGTTCCAAACACCCTCAAAGCACCTCAACACCTCCAAGCACCTCAACACCCTCCAAGCACCTCACACCCTCCAAGCACCCCACGCACCTCAACGCCTCCAAGCACCTCAACACCCTCAAGCACCTCAGCACCTCCACGCACCTCAACACCTCCAAGCGCCTCCAAGCACCTCAACACCCTCCAAGCACCTCAACAAGCACCCTCAACGCACCTCCAAACACACCTCAAGCACCTCCAACACCTCAGCACCCACCTGAACACCTCCAAGCACCCAACACCTCCAAGCACCCCACGCACCTGAACACCTCCAAGCACCTCTCAAGCACCTCCACGCACCTCAACGCACCTCACCTCCAAGCACCCTCAACACCTCAAGCACCTCAACACCCTCCAAGCACCTCGCACTCCAAGCACCTCAACACCTCGCACCTCAACACACCTCAGCACCCCACGCACCTCAACACCCTCAACACCCTCAACACCTCAACACCTCGCACCTCCAACACCCTCCAATCAAGCACCTCAACACCCTCCAAGCACCCCACGCACCTGAACACCTCAAGCACCTCAACATCTCTCCAAGCACCTGTCAACACCCTTCAAATGTTAACCGCCTTAGACGAAAATCCCTTACCTCTCTCTCATATATCCTGACACACAAAATAATCGCGTTAGTGAGCTCCTTCCCACACACACACACACACACACACACACACACACACACACACACACACACACACACACACACACACACACACACACACACACACACACACACACACACACACACACACACACACACGTCAAGGAAGATGTGTTGGTTCACGTCATATACAGCCAGTTAAAAGAAGGTTAAGTTCATTTTTATGCTGCAGTTATTAGCGGTCTTTTTTATTTTTACTTGAGTCTGACCTGGAGATGCATTGCTCTGCTCATTTTCTTTCTTCACCTCCAACTCAACAATAACACAGGGCTTTACGTTCCATTTTCTATACATTTTTATCGTTTTCTCTTGTAGACACGACAATAACAACCGCATGTAATAACTTTACTATTCTCAAATGTCTACTTTTCTATTTTTTCTCCAATTATAATACATATTTTAGAAGATGAATAACCATGCTGTTGACAATAGTGTAGTGTGTGACCTGGAAATATGGTCTTCAATCTGGTGGTCTTCGTTCTGCAACTTCTAATTGACTTTATGTGGTGAAAATAATAACAGGACTTGGAATAACATTTTACAAACTAACAAGTTGTTTCTGTGACCCTGCAATTATCTCTCTCTCTCTCTCTCTCTCTCTCTCTCTCTCTCTCTCTCTCTCTCTCTCACCGTAAAATCTGACCTGAAGATAAATATCAGCCTCTCCCGCCATTAATCAAAACACATGATGTCCTACATATTCTCTTGCTCCCTAACTGGACATGATTGACACTGTATAAAACGTAAGTGCAACAGTCGCCTGCACTTATACCTGGTACAGTTCCTGACGCATTGTGTGAGATGTGGCAACTCTGTGGTATCTTTATCTAGCATCCTTAGTCTAGTTACTAAAGCGGGGTTCCTTGGGGCCATTCTAGGAGCTTTAACACTATGTATACAAACACAGCTCTGCCACATCTCACAAAATGCACCAGCTACTGTACCAGGTATAAGTGCAGGGGACTGTACACTCACGAACCCGAACCTGTGGAAAATAAGGGCCACGATATCCCTGGCCGCCCACTTAAGTGTAAATTACCTTTAATGAGGCCCCCAGATAATTAGGAAACTTACCTTGTCTAACATTTAATTAACCGAAACACGCCCTCATCATCACCCACCTGCAACATGAGGAAAATTATATTAGTTTATTACTCAATCATCACTTTACATACAATAGACAATATATTGCCTCGAAAAATAATAATTAGCGTTATTAACGACTTTTATCAAATGCAGTGTTTTACTAATTATAAAATATTACCTAAAAAGACGGAAAAATAAATATATATATACAAGCCCATTTAAACCCTAAAGCCAGTATGTATTACCAAAAAAATGATAAAATGGCTTCATGAATTAATTACCTTATATTACACAGCACAAATACAAAGTTATAAATTATAGATACAATATATATGACAGATACATTGTGTTCTTTATAAATACAATAAATTTAGACCATTAAAAACTTCAATTGTTAGGTTAGGTTAGGTAAGGTTAGCCAATGAAACATATTTTACACAGTCTTATTTTACAGTAGTCGACGAAAATTAATATCAGGTGCAACAGTTTCTAGCAGGTGCAACAGGTACCAACAGGTACTAACAGGTACTAATAGGTGCAGCAGGTACTAACAGGTACACGTATTACGGACTCACTCACTATAACGTCACGTGTCCTCTTGTTGACGAGAGTATTATAATGTTGATACCTATGTAGTGTTACGTGTCTCCCTGCAGCTAATGTGTTGATTATGCACCACACACACACACACACGCACACACACACACACACACACACACACACACAAACATAACACAAATACACCTCGGTGGGTATATACCTTGGTGGCCCCCTGACTTAAAGTGGAACACACACACAAACACAGCGGCGGCGGCGACCAACTGTACTGTACACCACACGTAAGAATTAACCCCCTCCTCCCCCACCCACCCATACTAGTGTACTGTACTGCGGCTCAGGTCACATACCAACGAGACCTGACAGATGTTCACAGAAGAGGAATATACATAACACATTCCTGGTAACACAACATATAATTCAAAGTGACTATACAGTATACATATTACACAGTACTAAACAGATACGTCTATATAAATAACCGCAGATAATGAAGAGAAAAAGATGCTCAGAAAACACACACACACACACACACACACACACACACACACACACACACACACACACCACACACACACATTATTTCAGCAAAAACTTGGACGTTGGAACAGTAATCTGGTAAATGGAACTATTGTGTACCCTTACCTTACCTGAACCGCCTCGACTCCCCTTACCGTTCCCTGTCCTCCCTGACCTTTTCTATTACCTTCCCTGACCCTCCCTGACCCTCCCTGACCCCCCTCTTAACCCCCAGGTTGTTACTACTACCACCACCACCCTCACAAACTACCAATATTTTTCACACTCAATATCTATATAAATAATTTCAATCAAACCATGTTACTACTTGACTATGACGCCACGTATTCGATATCCCACAAAACCCAGGAATTTATATAGATTTATATTGCAAAACTGAACAGCCTGCAAAGTGTATATACTATAATTAATTCGTTTACCATGTCATTTTTACATTGGCGTTTTCTATACAGTATATAAAATTGTGACATTATAAAAAAAAATACCCAGATATATACTAGGATATATGCTGTGACATACGAGGCATGAACACATACATAGTTGGCGATGTGTTTCATCAGTAGATATTTAATAATAGTGGTAACTTAGGTGAAAGTTTGTTTAAGGGGAAATAATGATAATAGTAACGATTATAATAACTGGCCTCGTAAATAATAATAATAATAATAATAATAATAATAATAATAATAATAATAATAATAATAATAATAATAATAATAATAGCAGAGTGACATTTAAAAGGGACCAAAATAAGAACAACTAACTTCTTGAGATTTGGCGGGAAAGAAGGAGCGCGCGAAACTTGCATCAACTGGGCCCTCCAAACCCACTCACCCCCTGATTGGTTATCCTACTCGGTGCACCAACGCAAAATTCTTATCTTTTAAACGACCAAAAGGATTATTCAATTGGGGGTTTTGTTTTATTCTATTCCTGGCATGGCGTTATGGAATTAAATGTAATTCTTTTCCTTTTTCTTGCCCGTGAGTTTATTTATTATTATCGTAGCAGTTCACGGAGCAGGGAGGGGTGACGTCACTGTGGCTCGCACGACTAAGCTGTTGACGGCTCATTAACAGTAAACAAACAGCTCATTTTATATTGACTTTACTTGTAGCTTATGGTAAGTTATATTGCTTTATATGTCACGATCGAGTGTCTGTCTAATTTGCATTTATTTGTTAATATTTAACTTATTCACCATCATTTTTATTACGAAACTTAGTACAGTATTAGTAATTATTATTATTATTATTATTATTATTATTATTATTATTATTATTATTATCATTATTATTGTAGGTTCATTATTATTTTTTTGTCATATTTATTATTATCATCATCATCACACCGACCTAACACACCTCTTCCCTCACCAAAACTCCTACAGTCATCTCACAATTACAGTCCAAGGCTTGACGGGTGTTGGGAGGTCAGGTCAGGGTAGTGAAGTCAGGGCAGATGTTACCAAGGAGAGTTAATATCAGTAACCTCCCAAATACCTTTACCGTGTTATAGTGTTTAACTCGGGCAGGTTTTATCAAGAGCCGGAGACAGTTGTTGGTTGGTGAGGTGGCGGGGAGGAGGAAGGAGGGCAGGAGAAAGCTTTGGATGGTGAGATAAAGGAGAAACAGAAAAGGGAGGACGAGGAAATGAAAGAAAGAAACATCACATATTCAGACACACACACACACACCTCAAAACGGTCCACGCCATCGACCTCCTCCACAATCGACCGCCAACGAGGCCACTGGGACACATCCATCATGGAGAAGACTGGGTTCACACTCCGACACCTCGCCTCCTGAGAGCCGATTCACCAAAACTTGTGAGATGAATAAAATCCCAATTCGACAATTTTTTTTTTTAAATGAATAAATCTTGACTTACACAAATCCATAAAACGATAAATTAAGACTCAAAAAAATTCGTAAAATGAATAATTCTGACGCACTAAAAGTCGTAAAATGAATCATCCCTGTTCACCCAAATTTCGTCAAATAAACCCCCACCTAAACCTAACCTAATCTAATCTAACCTAACCTAACCTAACCTAACCGAACCTAACCTAATCTAACCAAACCTAACCTGACCTAATCTAACCTAATCTAATCTAATCTAACCTAACCTAATCTAACCTAACCTAACCTAACCTAATCTAATCTAATCTAACCTAACCTATTCAGAATTCGACACAAGCCTGCAACTGGCACTCTACCACCTGGGTAGAGTGGGGTATTCAATCACCAGGTGAAATAAACTCGGCTGGTCTAATGTCCGCTGGCCTTAAATCAGGAGAGAGATACAAACAGACAGAAAGAACTGAAGAGACAGACACACAGACAGACATAAAAAAAACTTCAGGGCCAGGCAATGAAAAAAACCAGGACAAATAACAGTAGGTGTGTGACAGGAGACTGTGAGTGGTGCAGGCTGGGGAGGGGGGGCTGGGAGGGACTGGAGGGCTGGGAGACTGGAGGCTGGAAGGGACTGGAGGGGGGCTGGGAGGGGGACAGGGAGGGGGACTGGGAGGGGGGCTGGAGGGAGTATTTCTAACCCATGACAGTGTGACAGAGGGGGACACCTCGCCCCCATTGTCACCTCCTACACCTTCCCTCAGGTCCCAGTCTTCTTCACGGTTCCTTCCTCCCAAGTTTATTTATGTCTGCTTTTGTTCACTCTTTTATTATTGTCGTTATATATTATTTGATGATGATAATAATAATAATAATAATAATAATAATAATAATAATAATAATAATAATAATAATAATAATAATAATAATAATAATAATAATAATAATAATAATAATAATAATAATAATACACCGTTGAATAGTCACGAAACTTTTTTATTTGTTGCTTGATGGACACACACACACACACACACACACACACATATTGCGTATCACAACTGCCAGGGTCATACAGTGTGACAGGCGACGTCAACACCATCACCACTGCCCCCTGGTGACTGATGGCTCCACTAGTATTCTTATTATAACACTCGCTGGCACCTCGACTCACTGATCGCGTCACAGGTATATATAGAGTCTTGGTGTACAGCTTCTCCTCCTGTTACCCTTCTTCTCTTACGAACTCGTCACTTGGTCCTCACAGTGTGCACCTTGATATTACTGCTCGATTCACTTTAAGATTATCCACCCTAACCTAATGAAATGTAACCTAACCGAACATAGCCTAATTTAATGCTAACCTAACGCTAACCGAACCTAACGCTAACCGAACCTAACGCTAACCGAACCTAACGCTAACCGAACCTAACGCTAACCGAACCTCAACGCTAATCTATCGCTAACTTAACCTAACTATCAAAGGGGTTTCTAATCTCCAGGTGAACTGTCTGTGGAATTCCCTACGCCCCTCTCGGCCACCACACAGTGTTTTCCTGCACAATAAAATCTTACTGTCAACACCGAGAGACTGTGGCAGGGTGGCGTAGCTTTGTTGAAGGGCTCTCGACCATGAAATTAGTGACATGCCAAATGAACTGAAACGTGGAAGAGAGAGGTAGAGGTGGCGGAGGAAGGGGAGGAGGATGGAGGGAGAAAGAGGAAGGGGAGGAAGAGGAAGAGGAGGGGGAGGTAGACGAGGAGGAGGAGGAGGAGGAGGAGGAGGAGGCATGTAGAGGAGATACAGGTTATGAATACCTCCCAACACACCTGGATATTTAAACACACACACACAATCACACACACACACACACACACGCACACACACACAACAGTAAGGTGCCAGCTCTTAAGTCTTGATAAAAGTTGATGCATTGAGTCACCATTGGTCGAGTTCAGTATAACAAGGGCATATAAGACAGACTAAAACATTAACCCCTTTGTTTCTGTGCTTGTGTGTGTTTGTTTGTTAATGTGCTTTGTGTGTGTGTGTTTGTTACCGTGCTTGTGTGTGTGTTTGTTTGTTACCGTGCTTGTGTGTGTGTGTTTAATGTGTTTGTGTGTGTTTGTTTTGTTACCGTGCTTGTGTGTGTGTTTGTTTGTTACCGTGCTTGTGTGTGTGTGTTTGTTACCGTGCTTGTGTGTGTGTGTGTTTGTTACCGTGCTTGTGTGTGTTTGTTTGTTACCGTGCTTGTGTGTGTTTGTTACTGTGCTTTGTATGTGTGTTTGTTTGTTACCGTGCTTGTGTGTGTTTGTTTGTTACCGTGCTTGTGTGTGTGTTTGTTACCGTGCTTCTGTGTTTGTTTGTTACCGTGCTTGTGTGTGTTTGTTTTGTTACGTGCTTGTGTGTGTGTGTTTGTTACCGTGCTTGTGTGTGTGTTTGTTTGTTACCGTGCTTGTGTGTGTGTTGTTACTGTGCTTCTGTGTGTGTTTGTTACCGTGCTTGTGTGTGTGTGTGTGTTTGTTACCGTGCTTGTGTGTGTTTGTTTGTTACCGTGCTTGTGTGTGTGTGTTTGTTACTGTGTTTGTGTGTGTTTTGTTACCGTGCTTTTGTGTGTGTGTGTTTGTTACCGTGCTTGTGTGTGTGTGTGTGTTTGTTACCGTGCTTGTGTGTGTGTTTGTTACCGTGCTTGTGTGTGTGTGTGTTTGTTACCGTGCTTGTGTGTGTGTGTGTGTTTGTTACCGTGCTTGTGTGTGTGTGTTTGTTTGTTACCGTGTTTGTGTGTGTGTATTTGTTACCGTGCTTGTGTGTGTTTGTTACCGTGCTTGTGTGTGTGTGTGTGTTTGTTACCGTGCTTGTGTGTGTGTGTGTTTGTTTGTTACCGTGCTTGTGTGTGTGTTTGTTTGTTACTGTGCTTGTGTGTGTGTGTTTGTTTGTTACCGTGCTTTGTGTGTGTGTGTTTGTTTGTTACTGTGCTTTGTGTGTGTGTGTGTTTGTTTGTTACCGTGCTTGTGTGTGTGTGTGTGTTTGTTACCGTGCTTGTGTGTGTGTGTGTTTGTTTGTTACCGTGCTTTGTGTGTGTGTGTGTGTGTTTGTTACCGTGCTTGTGTGTGTGTGTTTGTTTGTTACTGTGCTTGTGTGTGTGTGTGTTTGTTTGTTACCGTGTTGTGTGTGTGTGTTTGTTTGTTACCGTGCTTGTGTGTGTGTGTTTGTTACCGTGCTTGTGTGTGTTTGTTTGTTACCGTGCTTGTGTGTGTTTGTTTGTTACCGTGCTTGTGTGTGTGTGTGTGTGTGTGTTGTTAATGTGCTTGTGTGTTTGTTTATACCGTGCTTGTGTGTGTGTGTTTGTTTGTTACCGTATTTGTCTTGTGTTTGTTTGTTAACGTGCTTGTGTGTGTGTTTGTTTGTTACCGTGCTTGTGTGTGTGGTGTTGTTACCGTGCTTGGTGTGTGTTTGTTTGTTACCGTGCTTGTGTGTGTGTGTTTGTTTGTTACCGTATTTGTTCTGTTTTGTTTGTTACCGTGCTTGTGTGTGTGTTTGTTTGTTACCGTGCTTGTGTGTGTGTTTGTTACCGTGCTTGTGTGTGTGTTTGTTTGTTTGTTACCGTGCTTGTGTGTGTGTTTGTTTCCGCGCTTGTTTGTGTGTTTGTTTGTATCTGTGCTTGCGTGTTTGTTTGCGTGCTTGTTTGTTTGTTTAATTGTCATAAATTCAGTGTACTCAATATCTTCGTTGAATCATTTAGAGACAAGATCCAGATTGTATCATAAAGCATTAGTTCCGGGTTGTGTCATAAAGCATTAGTTCCGGGTTGTGTCATAAAGCATTAGTTCCGGGTTGTGTCATAAAGCATTAGTTCTGCTTGTGTCATAAAGCATTAGTTCCGGGTTGTGTCATAAAGCATTAGTTCCGGGTTGTGTCATAAAGCATTAGTTCTGGGTTGTATCATAAAGCATTAGTTCTGGGTTGTGTCATAAAGCATTAGTTCCGTTGTGTCATAAAGCATTAGTTCCGGGTTGTGTCATAAAGCATTAGTTCTGGGTTGTATCTCAGCATTAGTTCCGGGTCGTGTCATAAACGCTGTCCAAACAGTGGCGGTAAATGAGAGGGTGTCAAGCTCCGGGTTATGTACGAGAGAGAGAAGGAGGAGAGTGCCAATATCCGGGTCGAGTAAGAGAGACCGGAAGTGTGTGTGGTGTGTGTGTGTTGACAACTCACCCGCGCCTCTGCAGGGGACATTCCACGCCCCGCACACACGCCTCCCCCTTCCTCCCGCGCCTTGTACCTCGTTCCCCGCGGCCTGTACCACGTCTTCTCCCCCCGCCTTGTACCATACCTGTTCTGTAGTCCCTTCCCACGCCTTGTACCTACCTTGTTCTAGTCCCTTCCCACGCTTGTACCATACCTTGTTCTGTAGTCCCTTCCCCACGCCTTGTATCCGCCCTTTGTTCCATGCCTTATACCACGCCTTACAACAAGCCAACACACCGCACGCCCTCACTGTACACACGCCATGTCCACACTATGCACCCTGTGTGTTGCTAATGGTGCTCTATCCAACAAATTACCACGCCCTGCACACGCCTTATCACGCTACTCCTGCGCCATAAACACGCTAGCATACGCCGCCTGTCCTCCTCAACACACACACACACACACTACTCTCCCACCCACACACACACACACACACACACTAACCCCGACACACTACACCCCCCACACACACACTACACCCTCTCCCACACACACACACACACACACACACACTAACCCCGACACACTACACCCCCACACACACACTACACTCTCTCCCACACACACACACACACACACTAACCCCAACACACTACACCCCCAACACACTACACACCCAACACACACTACACCCCCACATACACAAGTGCAGGACAAAGCCCTTAGGACAAATAAATCATTTTAAATAATTATTTTTATTCTTTATTATTTAGTTCGTGAACACTCTGATAGGTAAAATATTACATTTATTATATCATAAGGCTGCAATACCTAACCTAACCTAACCTAACCTAACCTAACCTAACCTAACCTAACCTAACCTAACCTAACCTAACCTAACCTACTTTACACTGTAACGGGGTTTTTAATCCTACTCTGCACTTTAACTGAGGGTTTTTATCCAAGGGCTTTTGTCCGATTCCCTCCTCCCCCCACACATACTATAGTACACCCCACACACACACACACACACTACATTACCTCCCCCACACATACTATAGTACACCCACACACACACACACACCAGTACCTCCCCACACATACTATAGTACACCACACACACACAACTACAGTGCCTCCCCACACCTATACACATGTACCCCCCACCCACACACACACACATGCAGTACCTCCCCCACATGCTATAGTACCACACACATACTACAGTACTCCCCCCACATACTAAGTACCCCACACACACATACTACAGTACCTCCCCACTACAAGTCCCACCACACAGTACCTCCCCCACATACTATAGTACCTCCACACACATACTACAGTGCCTCCCCCCACACACATACCTAGTACCACCCACACACACACACACATACAGTCCCTCCCCCCCAATACTAGTACCCCACACACACACACCACAGTACCTCCCCACATACTATAATTACCCCACACACATACCATGCCTCCCACACACATACTATAGTACACACACACACACACATACAAGTACCTCCCCACACACATACTATAGTACACCACACACATACTACAGTGCCTCCCCACACCTAGTACACACACACATACTACAGTACCTCCCCCACACACATACTATAGTACACCCACACACACACACCTAACAGTACCTCCCCCACACATACTATAGTACCCCACACACACACATACTACAGTACCCCCCACACACATACTATAGTACACCCACACACATCACTAGTACAGTACACCCCACACACACATACTAGTACAGTACACCCCACACACACACACATACTAGTACAGTACACACACACACACACACATACTAGTACAGTACACCCCTCTACCCTCGACACATACCCCCCCCCACCCCAGGTTCTCAGTGTTAATCCTCGTCTTCAAGTCATATCTCAGCCTAGACTCGTAAAAACCTCTGTTATGAGTAAGAAGTTAATTAAGGTGAGGAACCAGCTGGTCTCTGGTGGCAGGCAGGTGTGTAGTGTGATTACTAAGAGCGGTTGGAGGTAGGTGAAGGAGGAGGAGGGTAGGGGGAGGGAGGAGGAGGAGGGTAGGGGTGGAGGGAAGGAGGGGGTAGGGGTGGAGGAGGAGAAGGAGGAAGGTAGGGGTGGAAGAGGAGAAGGAGGAGTGGGGGAGGAGAAGGAGGAGCTAGGTAGGGGTGGAGGAGGAGGAGGAGGAGCTAGGTAGGGGTGGAGGAGGAGAAGGAGGAGCTAGGTAGGGGTGGAGGAGGAGAAGGAGGAGCTAGGTAGGGGTGGAGGAGAGGGATGGAGGAGGGAAGTAGGGATGGAGGAGGGTAGGGATGTAGGAGGAAGTAGGATGGAGGAGGGAAGTAGGGATGGAGGAGAAGTAGGGATGGAGGAGGAAGGAGGAGAATAGGGATGGAGGAGGAAGGTGGGGAGAGGAGGAGGAGGTGGAAGTAGGTGGGATGGAGAGAGTAGGGAAGTAAGGATGAAGGAAGAGGAGGAGGAGGGAAGAAGGCATAGAAGAGAAAGAAGTAGGTGGAGGTGGAGGAGGTGGAGAAGGTGGAGTTTTAGTAGAGTTGTAGAGGTGAGGAAGAAGAAGAACAGAAAGGCATTGGGGGAGAGGAGAGCTCATCCACACAATGAAAATCAAATATACATAACAAAGGGTCGCTACTTTAGCTATAGGCAAGTCAATAACAAAAGCGATATTGTACTCAGTAACGACAACAACGACACTGTACTCAATAAGAACATGACTATTAATGTACTCAATAATATCAACGTTACTGTACTCAAATAACAATCACTGGCAAAACACACACGTATTTATTTATCACCTGCCGCCACCTATCTCAAGTAAGTTCCCTTCACTCAAACTTCATCATCATTCTTTTTCTTTTTCTATTTTTTTCGTCTGGAATGAACTCTCTTCTTACGTCATACCATCGACCTTAACTATCCTAACCTAACTTGACCTAAGAAACCTAACCTAACCTAATCGGTTCACCAGACCAAACCTAACAACCTTCAAGAACCATAACCTAACCTAACAACCTTCAAGAACCATAACCTAACCTAACAACCTTCAAGAACCATAACCTAACCTAACAACCTTCAAGAACCATAACCTAACCTAACAACCTTCAAGAACAACCTAACCTAACCTAACAACCTTCAGAACCATAACCTAACTAACAACCTCAAGAACCATAACCAACCAACAACCCAAAACATAACCTAACCTAACAACCTTCAAGAACCATAACCTAACCTAACAACCTTCAAGAACTACAACCTAACCCAACCTTCAAGAACCAAAAACTAACCTAACAACTTCAGAACCATAACCTAACCTAACCTAACAACCTTCAAGAACCATAACCTAACCTAACAACCTTCAAGAACCATAACCTAACTAACAACCTTCAAGAACCATAACCCAACCTAACAACCTTCAAGAACCATAACCTAACCTAACCTAACAACCTTCAAGAACCATAACCTAACCTAACAACCTTCAAGAACCATAACCTAACCTAAACCTCAAGAACCATAACCTAACCTAACAACCTTAAAAACAACAACCTAACCTAACCTTGACATAACCTAACCTAACCTAACAACCTTCAAGAACCATAACCAACTCCCAAACACCAAGAACCATAAACCAACCTAACAACCTTCAAGAACCATAACCTAACCTAACCCTAACAACCTTCAAGAACCATAACCTAACCTAACAACCTCAAGAACCATAACCCAACCAACCTAACAACAACCTCAAGAACCATAACCTAACCTAACCTAACCTAACCTATCCTAACCATGAACCACCAACCATAACCTAACCTAACCTAACAACCTTCAAGAACCAAACCTAACCTAACAACATTCAAGAACCATAACCTAACCTACAACATAAAAACCAACTAACAACCTTCAAGAACCATAACCTAACCTAACAACCTCAAGAACCATAACCTAACCTAACAACCTTCAAGAACCATAACCCAACCTAACCTAACCTACATTCAAGAACCAACCTAACAACCTTCAAGAACCATAACCTAACCTAACAACACTTCAAGAACCATAACCTAACCTAACAACCTTCAAGAACCATAACCTAACCTAACAACCTTCAAGAACCATAACCTAACTAACAACCTTCAAGAACCATAACCTAACCTAACAACCACCCAGAACCAACTAACCTAACAACCTTCAAGAACCATACCCAACCCCTAACAACCTCAAGAACACCAACCTCAACCTAAAAACCACAAACCATAACAACCTAACCCAACAACCTTCAAGAACATAACCTAATAAAACAACCTTCAAGAACCATAACCTAACCTAACAACCTTCAAGAACCATAACCTAACAACAACATAACCTAACCTAACCAAACCTACCAACAACCTTCAAGAACCAACCAACCTAACAACCTTCAAGAACCATAACCTCAACAAACAATACATAACCTAACCTAACAACCCTCAAGAACCTAACCTAACTAACAATTCAAGAACCATAACCCAACCTAACAACCTTCAAGAACCATAACCCAACCTAACAACCTTCAAGAACCATAACCTAACCTAACAACCTTCAAGAACCATAACCTAACATAACAACAACTTCAAGAACCATAACCTAACCTAACCTACAACCCTTCAAGAACCATAACCTATCCTAACAACCTTCAAGAACCATAACCCAACTAACAACCTTCAAGAACCATAACCTAACCTAACAACCTTCAAGAACCATAACTAACCTAACAACCTAAGAACCATAACCAACAACCTAACAAAAGAACCATAACCCAACCTAACCAACAACCTTCAAGAACCATAACCTAACCTAACAACTCAAGAACCATACCTAACCTAACAACCCTCAAGAACCATAACCTAACCTAACATTAAGAACCATAACCTAACCTAACCTAACAACCTTCAAGAACCTAACCTAACTAACCCAACCAACCAACCCAACCAAACCAAACAACCAAAACCAAACAACCAACAACAACCCACCCAAGAACCATAACCTAACCTAACCAACAACCAACTTAAGACCATAACCTAACCTAACAACCTTCAAGAACCATAACCTAACCTAACAACCTTCAAGAACCATAACCTAACCTAACAACCTTCAAGAAATACCAACCTAACCTAACATTCACAAACCATAACCTAACCTAACAACCTTCAAGAACCATAACCAACCAACAATCAAGAACCATAACCTAACCTAACAACCTTCAAGAACCATAACCTAACCTAACAACCTTCAAGAACCATAACCAACCTAACAACCTTCAAGAACCATAACCTAACCTAACAACCTTCAAGAACCATAACTAACCTAACCTAACAACCTTCAAGAACCATAACCAACAACAACCTCAAGAACTAACCAACCCACTTCAAGAACCATAACCTAACCTAACAACCTTCAAGAACCATAACTAACCTAACCTAACAACCTTCAAGAACCATAACCCAACCTAACAACCTTCAAGAACCATAACCTAACCTAACCTAACAACTTCAAGAACCATAACCTAACCTAACAACCTTCAAGAACCATAACCTAACCTACAATCCAAAACCAACCTAACAACCTTCAAGAACCATAACCCAACCTAACAACCTTCAAGAACCATAACTAACTAACAACCTTCAAGACAAACCCAACAACCTAGAACCATAACTAACTAACAACCTTCAAGAACCATAACCCAATTCAAGAACCATAACCTAACCTAACAACCTTCAAGAACATAACCCAACTAACAACCAGAACCATAACCTAACCTAACAACCTTCAAGAATAACCTAACTAACAACCCAAGAACCATAACCAACCTAACCTAACAACCTCAAGAACCATAACCTAACACACCATCCCAAAACCATATAACCTAACAACCTTCAAGAACCATAACCTAACCTAACAACAACCCCAAGAACCATAACCTAACCTAACCTAACAACCTTCAAGAACCATAACCTAACTAACCAAAACACTCAAGAACCATAACCTAACCTAACAACCCCAAGAACCATAACCTAACTAACAACCTTCAAGAACCATAACCTAACCTAACAACCTTCAAGAACCATAACCTAACCTAACAACCCTCAAGAACCATAACCTAACCTAACAACACCTCAAGAACCATAACCTAACCTAACAACCTTCAAGAACCATAACCTAACCTAACCTAACCTAACAACACCCAAGAACTAACCCTAACCTAACAACCTTCAAGAACCATAACCTAACCTAACAACCCCAAGAACCATAACCTAACCTAACCTAACAACCTTCAAGAACCATAACCAACCCTAACCTAACAACCTTCAAGAATACAACCTAACCTAACAACCTCAAGAACCATAACTAACCTAACAACCTTCAAGAACCATAACCCTAACTAACAACCTTCAAGAACCATAACCTAACCTAACAACAACCCAAGAACCATAACCTAACCTAACCTAACACCCCAAGAACCATAACCTAACCTAACAACCTTCAAGAACCATAACCTAACCTAACAACCAAGAACCATAATCTAACCATAACCTAACCATAACCTAACAACCTTCAAGAACCATAACCTAACCATAACCTAACCATAACTAACCTAACCTAACAACCTTCAAGAACCATAACCTAACCATAACAACCATAACTAACCTATCCTAACAACCTTCAGAACCATAACCTAACCACTAACTAACATAACCTAACCTAACCTAACAACCTTCAAGAACCATAACCTAACCTAACCTAACAACCTTCAAGAACCATAACCTAACCTAACCTAACAACCTTCAAGAACCATAACCTAACCTAACCAATCAGTTGTAAACACACCCCTCTCTCTCTCACCATACAACAGCTTCATTATTTCTCTCAGCACTATAAGGGTCAGCTATCAGTTTACCTCAGCCTCCAGGTAACAAGGTCATGTGTTCCCCCCAGGTTAATCACTCTGTTATTACAAGCAAACATCAGGCTAAACTCGGCCAAAGTACACCAATTAGTGCTATCCATCAGGTCTCAACCATACAGTGTGTTTGGGGGTTGTGTGGTGGTGGTGGTGGGGTGTGGTGGTGGTGGTGTAGTGTGGTGGTGGTGGTGTAGTGTGGTGGTGGTGGTGTAGTGTGGTGGTGGTGGTGTGTGGTGGTGGTGTAGTGTGGTGGTGGTGGTGTAGTGTGGTGGTGGTGGTGTAGTGTGGTGGTGTAGTGGTGGGGATGTGGTGTGATGGGGATGTGGTGTGATGGTGGTGCTGTGCGATTTGGTGTGCGGTGTGGTGTGGAGATGGTGGTGTAGTGATGTGGAATGATGTGGTGTGTGGTGTGGTGGCAGTGTGGTGATGTGGAGGTGATGTGATGTGGAGTGATGTGGTGTGGAGATGGTGTGGGGTGTAGTTTTTTTACAGGCATTAGCCCCCAGGCACAGGTCATTTTATGACCTACATCAAAGCCTGAGGGGTGAAAATAATAATAATAATAATATATAATAATATAATAATAATAATAACAATAATAATAATAATAATAATAATAATAATAATAATAATAACAATAATAACAATAATAATAATAATAATAATAATAATAATAATAATAATAATAATAATAATAATAATAATAATAATAATAATAATAATAATAATAAATATAATAATAATGATATAAATAATACGAAAAAAAACATCAATAGTGAGAAATTATATATGTAAGTTGTGTTGTCAATAGTAAGAGAAACAATTGAGACCCAGCAATTGTGTGTATATGAGACAGAAAGTCAGATCAGCAACCTGGGACTTGGTCACATATGGCAGCAGGGTCTACCATTAGCGCATTAATAGCTATCTTCCCAGGCGGTAGTACCTCCCTGTTTGATAGCTGCCTACTGGTGGTTTACTGTGGTGATGTAGAGTGGTGGTGGTGTGTCAGGTGGGAGTGGTGTAGTGTGGTAGAGATGGTCAGTATTCACGGCACACTTTACCACACTCATCGGGACCCCTCATGACACCCCTGCCTTCATGCACGGCCCACACACTTGATTCACTTAGCCACACCACATTTGCATGACACACCCTCACTTGGCATATTCCTTGCATGACACATAACAGTCCATGACGCTGCTTCCCCTCATACGATACACATGACACCTTTACATGACACGCATTACATGACACCTCCTTTACATGACACGCATTATGACACCTCCTTTACATGACACGCATTACATGACACCTCCTTTACATGACACGCATTATGACACCTCCTTTACATGACACGCATTACATGACACCTCCTTTACATGACACGCATTATGACACCTCCTTTACATGACACGCATTACATGACACAACCCTAATATTACACACTCTTTCTGATGTACTTCTCATTATTGCTGGCGCCTAATAGCACTGGGGTTTAATAGCACTGGGGCCTGTTAGTACTGGGGCCTTTAAGTATTGGGGCCTATTAGCACTGAGGCTTCTAGCACTGGGGTCATTGGGACTGGGGCATATCATTACTGATATAGCTCTGGGACCCATTTGTACTGGGGCCTATTAGCATAGGTCCTATTAGTACTGAGGGCCTGACCACCAGGGCCCAATGGTAATGGGACCCTGTAGATTTAGATTTACATTTAACCAAACGCCGATCTCAACCAAAATCCCCCAACAAACTCCCCAACAGAGAACATTAATAAGTCAGAGGTCCCCTTCCCTACCCTTCCCCTTCTACCTTCCCTCTTCCTTCCTCCCTCTTCCCTAGCTAACTACCAAGTCTCTCACGCGCTCACAATTCGTAAACTTCACCAAATTGGAGTATAAACGCGGTCGAGCGAATTCGCGATGCCTGACCTAATATGAGAGATAAGGATTCTGTGGACGAGACTCTAACCAAGATGTGAGAGACAATACGAGACCTAGACACGCAGATAGAGACAATACGAGACCACGATGCGAGACCAAAATTGAGACAGAAGAGAGACAGACATACAGTATAGAAAGACACACAGAGACAGAAAACCAACCATATGAAGACAGACGAATATGAGATAGAACGCAAACAGACAAACGCCACGGCCATTATCGTTCCACAGACACGTATATAAATAAGGACACACACACACACACACAAACACACACACACACACACACACACACACACACACACACTGCCCCTGTCGCTAGAGGTGAGAAGGAGGAGGGAGGGGTGAAGAAGGAGAGGAGTGGGTGATGAAGAAAGGAAGGAGGTTAAGAGGGAGGGAGTGCCAGGAGAGAAGGAGGGAGGGGGTGCTGGGTGAGAAGGGGAGGGTGCTAGGTGAGGGGGAGAAGGAGGAGTGCTAGAGGGGGAGGAGTGCTAGGTGAGGAAGGAGGAGTGCTAGTGAGAGAAGTGCTAGGTGAGAAGGAGGGGGGTGCTGGGTGAGAAGGGGAGGAGTGCTAGGTGAGAAGGGGAGGGGGTGCTAGGTGAAGGGGGAGAGTGTAGGTGAGGGAGGGGTGCTAGGTGAGAAGGAGAGTGCTGGGTGAGAAGGGGGAGGGTGCTGGGTGAGAAGGGGAGGGAGTGCTGGGTGAGAAGAGGGGGAGGGGGTGCTAGGTGAGAAGGGGAGGGGGAGGGAGAGTGCTGGGTGAGAAGGAGGGAGGGTGCTAGGTGAGAAGGAGGAGGGGTGCTGGGTGAGAAGGAGGTGCTAGGTGAGAAGGGAGGAGTGCTGGGTGAGAAGGGGGAGGGAGTGCTGGGTGAAGGGGGAGGAGTGCTAGAGGTGAAAGGGGGAGGGAGTGCTAGGTGAGAAGGGGGGGAGGGAGTGCTGGGTGAGAAGGGGGGAGGGTGCTGGGTGAGAAGGGGGGAGGGAGGCTAGGTGAGAAGGGGGAGGGAGGTTAGTGAGAAGGAGGGGGGAGTGCTAGGTGAGAAGGAGGGGGAGTGCTAGGGTGAGAAGGAGGAGTGCTAGGTGAGAAGGGGAGGGAGTGCTAGGTGAGAAGGAGGAGTGCTAGTGAGAAGGGGAGGAGTGCTAGGTGAGAAGGGGAGGGAGTGCTTAGGTGAGAAGGAGGGGGAGTTAGGTGAGAAGGGGAGGGAGCAGGAGAAGGGGAGGGGGGTGCTAGGAGAAGAGGGGGGAGGGAGGCTAGGTGTGAGAAGGAGGGGAGTGCTAGGGAGAAGGCAGGTTAAGGAGGGAGAAGGAGAAGCTTTGAGGGAGTAAAATAATGGGGAGACTAGGAAAAGGAAGGGGAGAAGAGGTGAGGTAAGGAGAGAGAAAGAGTAGAGGAAGTGGGGAGGGAGGAGGGAGGGAGAATAGGTGAGGTAGGTGGGAGAGAGACGGGAAGGTGTGTGACATACCTGCCCAAGCATCTGTTTTAATACTTCAATGTTAATGTTAATTGTCTTGGCTGGAGGTTCATCACACACTGGGGGGCATAACTAGCATAACCCACCCTGGCACATAAGGTCGACGGCCCCTTGAAAAATAACAGAAAATCATCGCTCTTGTGTTCCCCTAGCGAGCCTCTAACCTAGGCTATCCCGGGGGCTTGAGACAGTCACAACCCACATTATACATTAAGGTGCATGATCCTATTGGTTTAAAATGGGATTTTCTTACCTTATTGTAATATCATCCCCTGCGCCCCTTACACCCCGGGGGTCTGTGTGGTATATCAGACTGCATGAAGGAATGGAAAAATGAGCAACACTTTGGCTTGAGAGGTGGTGTCGCCGCCCACTCCATGCTGTGAGGTGCCGTGTGGTGCTGTAATGCTGTGGTGCTGTGTGGTGCCGTGTGGTGCTGTGTAATGCTGTGAGTGCTGTGTGATGCTGTGGTGCTGTGTGATGCTGTGAGGTGCTGTGTGATGCTGTGTGGTGCAGTGTGGAGCTGTGTGGTGCTGTGTGGAGCTGTGTGGTGCCGTGTAATGCTGTGAGGTGCTGTGATGCCGTGGTGCTGTGTGGAGCGTAATGGTGTGTGGTGCTGTGTATGCTGTGAGGTGCTGTGGAGGCAGTGTGGTGCTGTGAGGTGCCGTGTGGTGCTGTGTAATGCTGTGTGGAGCCGTGTGGTGCTGTGTGAGCTGTGTAATGGTGTGTGGTGCTGTAACAATGCTGTCATTTTTTTAGAGTAAATTATGTAATGTTTAGAGAAATACATGAATATTCAGTTTAACAAAGATTACCCGCCATAACGCCCTGTACGACAATCTTCCCGCCAAAACCATGAGTGCCTGATAAACCTGAGGCATGAACCAATCACAATGACCTGTGAGGGAATGCCAAGTCTACCTGTGCTGATTGGCTGGAATCTAGAATGTCTGACCAACTCGATTTTCAAAGACAGTCTGGTTAGAGTTGGTTAAGTGTCGACGTGCGTGGGTCGGCAGGTTTCATATTGTGATTCATGTAACCCCTATTTAACTAGCTAGGGGAATAAGTTTATTGTTTAGAAAGTGTAACTGTCCATTCTGAATAACGTCGTTAATAAATGAAGAGCTTTTCCAAGAATATTTCTCAAGTCCCTCCCTGAATATGGAGTAGAGTATTCCTGTGTAGTGTCTTAGTGGTACAGTGACCCCATGAGTAACAACATAACTATTACCTGTTGTCTCAGTTATTGCATGTTACCCTTATTCTCAATTATCGTTATTTACCTTTCTTCTCAGTTATCGCATGTTACCCTTATTCTCAGTTATCCTCGCCTACTTCCCTTCTCTGTCCTTCTCCCCTTTGGGTTGAGGCCGGTCTAAGTTTTAATTTTGTTTAACAAATTTATTGGCAAAGCTTGTAGTACAGTTTGCCTATTCTGAGTAATTCAGTCAGGTCTTGACACTGAGGGTGGTATCACGTCTCACTGCCACGCAGGACAGAGGCTCATACACAAAGAAATACATCATATTCATTAACAGCTATATATGTATAGACGTCAGATTCATGTGAGTAATGTCACTGTTCACTGCCATGCAGGACAGAGGTCCGTACACAAAGAGATGCATCATATTCATTAACAGTATATATATATATACAATCAACACCTCAACCCGCCAGATTCGAACCCACGGGCCCATGAGCCCATGATGTGACCAGGGAACGCTAACCGCTGGACCACCAGGATACTAAGAGCAGTCCAGACTCTGTTATATTTCACACAAAGCCTGTTCAACGAGCTTATGCCGTGAATCTCTAATGGGGACTACCCGTATCACGGGTCAGATTCATGTGGGTAATGTCACTCTTCACTGCCATACAGGACAGAGGTTCATACAAAGAAGAAATACATCATATTCATTGACACTATATATAGGTCAGATTCGGTAATGTCACTGTTCACTGCCATGCAGGACAGAGGTTCGTACACAAAGAAGGAAATACATCGTATTCATTAGCAGTATATTCTATATAGGTCAGTGGTTCACATACATTGAGTCATATTCTAATTGAAGACTAATCAGGTGTGGCTAGTCTAACCACAAACCTGCCGTTATCTCCCACCTACCTCGCTCCTCCTCTCTCTCTCTCTCTCTCTCCTCAATCCTCCCGCCTCATCTCTATCTCAAGAGTATAAAGAGAATGAAAAAAGTAAAGAAATAAGTAAAGAATTAAAAAATATGAAAAATAAAATAAAAATAAACGCATTATTACAATGATGTGTAATGCTGTGGACCTGTGTGAAGCTGTGTAATGTTGTGTGATGCTGTGTGATGCTGTGTAATGCTGTGTGATGCTGTGTGATGCTGTGTAATGTGAAGCTGTGTGGTAATGTATAATGCTGTGTGGTGTTGTGTGATGCTATGTGGTGCTATGTGGTGCTGTAATGCTGTGTGATGTGATGCGGTAAAGCTGTGTGATGTGCGGTGTTGTGTGATGCTGTGTGAGCTGTGTGATGTTGTGCTGTGTTGTGTGATGCTGTGTAAAACTGTGTGATGTTGTGTGGTGCTGTGTGATGCTGTGTGGAGCTGTAATGCTGTGTGGTGCTGTATGTAGCTGTGTTGTGCTGTGTGGTGCTGTGTAATGCTGTGTGGTGCTGTATGTGGCTGTGTGGTGCTGTGTAAAGTTGTGTGATGTTGTGTGGTGTTGTGTGATGCTGTGTAATGTGTGATGCTGTGTGATGCTGTGTGGAGCTGTGTAATGCTGTGTGGTGCTGTATGTAGCTGTGTTGTGCTGTGTGGTGCTGTGTAGTGCTGTGTGGTGCTGTATGTAGCTGTGTGGTGTGTAAAGTTGTGTGAAGCTGTGTGGTAATGTATAATGCTGTGGTGTTGTGTGATGCTGTGTGGTGCTGTAATGCTGTGTGGTGCTGTATGTAGCTGTGTGGTGCTGTGTAATGCTGTGTGGTGCTGTATGTAGCTGTGTGGTGCTGTGTAAAAGTTGTGTGGATGTTGTGTAATGTGTGATGCTGTGTGATGCTGTGTGGAGCTGTGTGATGCTGTGTGGGGTGTGTAATGCTGTGTGATGCTGTGTAATGCTGCGTGGTGCTGTAATGCTGTGTGATGCTGTGTGGTAATGTGTAATGCTGTGTGGTAATGTAGTGCTGTGTGGTGCTGTGTGTTGTGATGTTGTGTGATGTTGTGTGGTGTTGTGTAATGCTGTGTGGAGCTGTGTAATGCTGTGTGGTGCTGTATGTAGCTGTGTTGTGCTGTGGTGCTGTGTAATGCTGTGTGGTGCTGTATGCTATGTGGTGCTGTGCAAAGCTGTGTGGTGTTGTGTGATGCTGCGTGGAGCAGTGTATTGCTGTGTGGTGCTGTATGTAGCTGTGTTGTGATGTGTGTTGTGATGTGTTGTGATGTGTGGTGTTGTGTGGTGTTGTGTTGGGTTGAGAAATATGCTGACTCATTCACATATACTACTACAGTACAGTACATCACACACACACACTACAACACCAACAGTGTGGCGACCAACAACAACGTGTTACCTCCACAACACCAACAGTGTGGCGGCCCACAACAACGTGTTACCCACAACACCAGCAGTGGCGACCTACAACACGCGCTTCAACACCAACAGTGTGGCGGCCTAAACGTGTTACTTACAACACCAGCAGTGTGGCGGCCTACAACAACGTGTTACCTCCACAACACCAGCATGTGCGGCCACAACAACGTGTTACCCACAACACCAGCAGTGTGGCGGCCTACAACAACGTGTTACCTCTACAACACCAGCAGTGTGGCGCCTACAACAACGTGTTACCTCCACAACACCAGCAATGTGGCGGCCACAACAACGTGTTTCCACAACACCAGCAGTGTGGCGGCCTACAACAACGTGTTACCTCCACAACACCAACAGTGTGGCGGCCTACAACAACGTGTTACTTCCACAACACCAGCAGTGTGGCGGCCTTCAACAACGTGTTACCTCTACAACACCAGCGTGCGTGGCGGCCTACAACAACGTGTTACCCACAACACCAGCAGTGTGGAACAACGTGTTGCTCCACAACACCAGCAGTGTGGCGGCCTACAACAACGTGTTACCTCCACACACCAGTGTGGCGGCCTACAACAACGTGTTACTCCACAATCACCAGCAGTGTGGCGGCCTTCAACAACGTGTTGCCCTACAACACCAGCAGTGTGGCGGCCCACAACAACGGCACTCCACAACACCAACACGTGTTGCTCCACAATACCAGCAGTGTGGCGGCCTACAACAACGTGTTGCCTCCACACCAGCAGTGTGGCGGCCTACAACAACGTATTACTTCCACATACCAGCAGTGGCGGCCTACAACAACGTGTTACTCCACAATACCAGCAATGTGGCGGCCTACAACAACGTTACCCACAATACCAGCAATGTGGCGGCCTACAACGTGTTATCTCCACAACACCAGCAGTGGATTTTCAACAAGGAGATAGATCACTATCCTAACTACCGTCCAATCAGTTCAACATCTGTAGGCAAATTGCTGGAAGATAATTTCAAACTCTCTTCGAAATCACCCGAAAAGCACAAGTTGATCAATGATTCCAATATTTCAGAAAGTCATGTCAAACTAATTTATTAAAAATCCTTTCCAGCTGTTTTCGGATCAGTGGATGACGGGCATGGATGTGGTATATCTCGACTCTTAGCAAAGCCTTCGACAGAGTCCCACGAAAGACTAATACGAAAAGTGAAGGGTCATGGCATTGGAGGAGATATTCTAAAATGGATTAGGGTGGTTACAGGACAGGAACGGCAAGTAAGCATTAACGGAACCAAACCGATTAGGGTAACGTCATTAGTGGAGTACCCAAGGCTCAGTACTTGGACCATTATTATATATACACCCTATATATATATATATATATATATATATATATATATATATATATATATATATATATATATATATATATATATATATATATATATATATATGACACAGATATAGGCGTAGACAAATAAATAGTAAATTTGCTGATGACATTAAAATAAGGCGTGTAATTAAATCTGACGAGGCCTGGCAAAACAGGAAGATTCAAAAAAATTTCGAATGCTCTGGAAAATGGCAGATGAAATTTAATTTAAATGTAAGGTATTTAGTCCAGGTCTTTGGAGACGTAAACACAGAGAAACCAGATACCAGATGAACAAAGTTCTTATAGATAAATCAGACTGTGAGAAAGATTAGGAGTAATGATAAGTAGGAATCTTAAACCAAGTAAACATTGTGTATTTGTTCGAAACAAGGCTAATAAAGTATTTTGGGTTTATACAATGGAGATGTTAGTCACAAGACTAACAAGGTCATCCTAAAACTATATCTCGCGCTTGTGAGACCTCACTTGGATTACGCAGTTCAGTTCTGGCCATACTACAGAATGGATATAGAATCCCTAGAAAGAATCTAAAAGAAAATGACAAGACTAATCCCGGGCATCAGGAACCTTGAGTACAGAGACAGGTTAAAACATCTTAATTTGCAACTCGAGAGAGTGGGGGGCGATATGATCGAGGTGTTTAAATGAAGTCAGGGCAAAACAAAGGTGACATAACAAAAGGTACTCAAACTATCCAACCAGGAGCGAATTCGTAGCAAATGGTTTTTAGACAAATTTAGATTTAGGCGCGAGATGGGTAAACACTGGTTTGGAAATAGAGTAGTGGATGAATGGAACAAATTACCAAATATCACCATTAGCTCGAACCGAAGGATAGCTTCTAACATAGGTTGATGTAAACGGGAATGCCCAGTATGGGCCAATAGGCCCGCTGCAGTTTCTCCATTCTTACGTTATGTTCTATCTATCTATCACACACAGCCCTGCACTCGTTGTCTGCAAATATTCAATATGTTAATTATTGACATATTTATGAGTGTTTATAGTGATCCACCCCCCTAGGCAGCCAGGTGCTGTTTACTTGTTTGTTTGTTTTACTCTGCCTTGCTTATGTCTCTTCTCAGTTTGTTTGTTGCTGTTTGTTGGTCTGATACCTGATCCCTCTTCCTCTGTACCCGTGTGTGGGGAGAGGTGGAAGGAGTATGAAAAGTAGGAGGATGGAGGAAGACTGGGGGATGAGAGAGAGAGAGAGAGAGAGAGAGAGAGAGAGAGAGAGAGAGAGAGAGGGAGGCAGAGAGAAGGAGGAAAGAGAGGGAGAGAGATGGAGGCCCATTGCATGCTCGCAGCAATCTGTCTGGTGTTTTTTCTCTCTCTCTCACAAACCATCTCACTATCAACCATGTCACCATCAACCATATCACAACCATCGTTATGCACATCAACCTTCCCTGACCTTTTCCTACCTCCCTCCATTACATTAGGCCCCAACACACCCAGGTTGTGGACTCGCTAAGCTCCTCGGCGTCACTAGGTAAACTAAATTCGGAAACACGTCAGTACAATTTTAAAATCCTCCAGTTTTCGTCTCACCTCTTCCGTCAACTCAAGTTCCTTGAGTTCCCGCCCCGAGCTCCTCAGTGCTACTCATTATTCATACTTCCCCAGCTCACCTGTGCCTCCCCTACCTGGTCTTCCTCCCCAAATGCCACACAACATAAACACCTAAAAAAGTGCAAAAGAGGGCATGCAAGATTATTCTCTCCTCTTCCTACTCCACATATCAAGAAGGGCTCAACACACTGACCCTCCTCTGCCTTCTGACCATCACCACGACCTCATCTGCAAATGGAAAAGCTTCGCACCATCTTCGACACTGGCTCCTGCTTCCACCCGCCCAGAATTGCTGTTCGACACCACAACAACAATAGCCCAGTCCCAACCATGTACAAATTATCAACAACTCGTAGTCAACCAGTGTGCTCCACTCCCAGTCAATCTTACTTTTGTGCTGCCACTATTGAAATGCCCTGTAATATGAGCCCTCACCTTGTTATTATATATCATATTTGTATTACTTATATACTTGTATATAATTTGTAACTTATTTTCAGCCTTCCCATGCTATTTCAATAAACCGTTAATCATTATTATTACATATTAATTATCATTATTATTTTACACACACACACACACACACACACGCGCGATCAACTGTGTTCTGTCAACAAACGCTTCCTGTGTCATATTATAAAGTTCTTTCAACTTTTGATAAGCGATGCTTTATCTGTTGTGTGTGTTTAGTGAGAGGAGGGGTGAGGAGGGAGAGTGTACGAGGAGAGATGGGTGGTGGGAACAAACACACACTTGACACCCATGCCAACACCTTCCCCACCCAACCTACCCACACCCTCCCAGCAGTCAGCCCACTCTTGCGGGCCCACACTCACTGCCAACAACACAGATCTTACTACTTCCACCCACGTCTGTTGCCGCCCGCCCACACACCTACCCTTTCACACCTACTATTACACACACACACACACACACACACACACACACACACACGTAAAAAATTACCAGGATCGCGACAAGACGGGGCAACAAATAGGCGAGGAGGGGACTGGGGAGAGGCTCAGGTGCCATGTTTGTTGGCCAGTCAATTATCGAGTTTTGCCGGAGTATAATGGCTTTCAGATGAGACTGTGTGTCTGTCGCTGCCTGTCTGCATGACTGTCCGTAAGGACAGAGAGAGAGAGAGAGAGAGAGAGATATATACACGTTATTTCACCATTTTTTTGTAATTGTTGATATATGTGAGGGTGCTATGTGTGTGTGTGTGTGTGTGTGTGTGTGTGTGTGTCATAGTATATGAAGTAGTGTGTGTGTGTGTGTGTGTGTGTGTGTGTCGTTGTATTACGTAGTGTGTGTGTGTGTGTGTCATTAGGTGATGCAGGATGAAGAGCCTAATATGTGACACGTGTCAGGTATGTACTCTGTCATCAACACGTTACCCACATACATGATCGCCAGGTCATAAGAGAGGATCAACACGAGACCTCCAAAGAGACAATGAGAGATAATTAGTGACGTACCCCAACATAACACAAGGCCTGTACACACCTGCTTCTTCCAATGCCTCATCTTCGGTGTGTGTGTGTGTACGTAAATCCCATCAAAAATTGATCAGATCTTTATGTGATTTTTGTAAGGTTGCGGAAAGTCGCCCTTGAGATCCTTTGAGAGAATCGTAAGATCTGATGCAAACCTTGTATTGTAAATCCTCATGATAATACGGTAAGATTACGTGAGATATTCAGCAAAGTAACCTTCCTGAGAAAATTGCAAAATCTTGAATGAGTTTTTGAGTATTTAAAATCCTTATGAGAACACTGTACGATCCTATATGACTTTGAGTAACGTAAATATTTATGAGTTTTGTGAGGAAGATTAATTCCCTCCTCCCCTCCTCACTCACACACACACACAGCTGGAAGCAGGAACAAACAAACAAACTGCTCCCCTCCACTCGCTGTTCATCCATTCACTGCACTATGGTAATGTGTGTGTTTACTGTAGCAACCCCCCCACACACACCAGGTCCTTCCCTCCTATACTAACTCCTTTATCTCATATACCTATCCTATCATCATCAGCCTAGTATTTCCTCCCACACCGACAGTACTACATGTCACCACCACACACACACCACCACTACACACACCACCACCACTACACACACCACCACCGCCACACACACCACCACCACAAACACACCACCACCACTACACACACCACCACCACCACACACACCACCACCACCACCACACACCACCACCACTCACAACCACCACCACACACCACCACACACCAACCACCACAACACCACCACCACCACACAACACCACCACTCCACAAACACACAACCACCACCACCACTTACAACACCACCACAACCACCACCACCATACCACAACCACCACACCACCACTAACAACAACCACCACCACACCACACAACCACCACCACCACCACCACACACCACCACCACCACAACCACCACCACCACCACACAAAACAACCAACCAACACACCACCACCAACCACCACACAAACCACCACCACCACACACCACCACCCCACCACACACACCACCAACCAACAACCAACCACCCACACACCACCACCACCACACACACCACCACCACCACCACACACACAACCACCACCACCACACACACCACCACCACCACCACACACACCACCACCACACACACACCAACCACCACCACACACACACACACCACCACCACCACCACAACACACCACCACCACACACACCACCACCACACACACCACCACCACCACACACACACCACCACCACCACAACACACACCACCACCACACCACTACACAAACCACTACACCACCACACACACCACCACACCACCACACACACCACCACACCACTCCACACAACCACCACCACCACCACAACACACACCACCACCACACCACCACACAACCACCACACCACCACACACCACCACCACCACCACACACACCACCACCACCACTACACACACCACCACCACCACCACACACACCACCACCACACCACCACACACACCACCACCACAACACCACCACCACACCACCACTACCACAACCACCACCACACCACCACCACACACACAACCACCACCACACACACCACCACCACCACCACACACACCACCACCACCACCACACACACCACCACAACACACCACCACCACCACCACCACACACACCACCACCACCACCACACACACCACCACCACCACACACACCACCACCACAACACACAACCACCACCACACCACCACACACACCACCACCACCACACACCACCACCACCACCACACACACCCACCACCACAACACACACCACCACCACCACCACTACACACACCACCACCACAACACACACCACCACCACACCACCACACACACCACCACCACCACTACACACACCACCACCACAACACACACCACGACCACAACACACACCACCACCACACCACTACACACACCACCACACCACCACACTACACACACCACCACTACACCACCACACACACCACCACCACACCACTACCACACCACCACCACCACCACACACCACCACCACCACTACACACACCACCACCACCACCACACACACCACCACCACAACACACACCACCACCTTCAAGATCTAAATTAATTAGGTCAAGGTTGGCAGCGTATACAGTATAATGTAGCACTGCGTTACTCTTCCATATTAAAGTGTTTTAATAACGCTGAGTCGAGGCGAAATAAACCACCTCTTTCCTATACGGGTTTAATAATATTCTAACCTAAATTAAAATTCTGGTTTAATAGTTTCATGGGACAGGTTTATATATTTTTTTTTTCTTAATTAAATGTTCAGATAGTAAATATATTTCTGTAGTAAAGGAAGATAATATTGTGTGAAGTATTCTTAGTTATTCACCCGTGTACCAAACTCTGTCTGCCTGTCTCCACCACAACAACAAACAGGTGGTGGGTGAGTGTTACAATGCAGGTCACCCACCACACGTACCACCAGCTTGATTTACCGACATCACCTCCACGTCCGGGGCTGCCGATAAACACAGCCCTGACCCTTATATCTCCAAACCCTGGTCACCACCACCCCTGGCCACCACCACCCCTGGCCACCACCACCCTGGCCACCACCACCCCTGGCAGCCACCACCACCACCACCCTAACCATAAATCTGGAATTATATATTGGTTTGGCTCATCAGGCCAGAGTACAGATTCTCACACACACCTGCAAACTCAACAGCATCTTCAGTAGTGATAAAACTAGTGATCTAGTTACGTTAAGAGACAGTTGGAGTCGCATTCAGATTGTATCTTACGAGGATAAGTACATTACTATCTTAACATTAGTCAGAGCTTAAGAATAGGTCACAGAGGGCTCTAGGGAGTCAAGACAAGTGAACTCATGTTGGCCCCGACCCTCGTCTGTACACTGACTCTCACTTATCTACTGCTCTGTAATGTTTCCTTTTCTCTTTTTGGTGAAGAAGAGACGAGGGAGGGCGGGAAGGAGGTGGGGTGGGGGGGGAGTGTGGGGAGGAGGGGGAATGGGGGTGAAGTGGGGGGTGGTGGGGAGGGTCAATATGGTGATCCTGAAGCTACACCGAGCTCCGACATATGTGTGTGTGTGTGTGTGTGTGTGTTTTATCTTGTGTACGTGTAAAGAAGACATTTACACTGTATGTCAGGACTAAAATCTGCAGTACACCACCTTAAAATGTTAAAAAATTCAAATATATTGGTGATATATATATCCATGCTTTCCAACTCACATGAATTCATTTTTTTAGTTTCAAAATAGTATTGAACCGATTTACACACACACACACACACACACGCACACACACACACACACACACACACACACACACACCGAGGACCCTGGCCAGGTGATGGAGGGAGTCAGGTCCTTCCATATTTAACAATTAGGCTCCGAGGTTGGTGCGTCGAGCGATATTTCTGGTCAGTCTTTTACAAATATACCAAATACGGGAGATATTTCCACTCTGGGAGATATTTAGTGGGCAGTATCTTCAATTTCTCCTGTCGGTGTGTCCGCGATATTTTGTGGTCTGACCCGTGAAGCTGTCAGGTACCTGTGGTGTGTAAACTGACCACCCTGAGCAGCCCTGGCCACTAATAACCAGCTCTGACCAACACCGACCAGCTCTGACCAGCAATGACAAGCTCTGACCAGCCCTGATCACCAATGACCAATCCTGTCCAGCACTGACCAGCTCTGATCAGCAATGACTAGCTCTGACCAGCCCTGATCACCATTGACTACCACTGACCAGCCCTGATCACCATTGACCAGCCTTGACCACCGACACCAACGTCTCCTTGTGTGAAAGTTCTTATCAGACGATTTTGCTGATTTTTTTAATTAATTCATGAGACAAATTTACGGCAGTTAGTGGAAACAGTCAGTGAAAACAGGAAACCAGAAAATATAACAGTCAGAAACCAGTCAAGGATAAGCGACGTCTAAACAGTCAGAGAACCCAGTTTAAGAGGACTCGCAAATAATAGTTATGGAGGAAACAGTCAGAAAGAAGCTAAGGAAACAGTTTTAATTTCCCTGTCTAAATGGTACAAACCAAAAACAACCAAATAAAAAACAGTCTAGAATCACTACACCATATAAACAGTTAATAACACAGCAGGCAGTCATGGAGGAGAGATACAGTCAGCAAGAAGTCAACAGTCAGTCAGTGATCTTAGAGCTGCTGAGGAAGAACAATTTCTCCTGCCTAACTTGTCTGCTGAGTCTCAGTCGTTTTAACACGTTTCGACAAATGTGGACGAGTGTGACAAAAGTGGATGAGTGTGGACAAAGTGGATGAGTGTGGACAAAAGTGGATGAGGGACAAAGTGATGAGGGGACAAAAGTGATGAGTGTGACAAAAGTGGATGAGTGTACAAAAGTGGACGAGTGTGGACAAAAGTGGATGAGTGTGGACAGTGGACGAGTGTGACGATGGGGATACAACGGAAGTACAATAAAAAATAAAAAGCAAGGCTAATTATCCGGACAAATCACACCATGAATGAATCTTTAGAAACCCAACCTAACCTAACCAAAACCAAACTTAGCCTTAACCCAATCAACCTAACCTAACCTAACCAAACCAAACCAAACCTAACCTAACCACACTACAATCAAATAATTCACAATCACGGAGAACTTATGTGTTTTAAATCGCCACACTTAATACAATATATTTTTTTATATTTTTGGGGCCATTTTCAATACCTTTGAAAAAAATTAGTGAATTTATTGAATTTTTTTGTAATAGTTTAAATTCTGAGAAAATACTCATAGAGGATAATTCTATGCCAAAGTTTTCTTTATTTTTGTAATTTTGCATTAATTCTAAAAATAATTCTCCACAGGTGTGAACAATGTTAATATCACGGGACCGCTTATTGACCAGCATGGAGGGCACTGAGGTATTCTATGACCCTGTTCATATAGGTCAAAGTCATAGTCTATTAGCCAAGGTGACCTGTTTACTGGTATTCATCTTGTATTATTCATGTTTTATTCTGATGTATTATAAAATTATGGAAAATTGTATAAACTTGATGTCTATTCTGAGTTATAATAAACCACACACACACACACACACACACACACTCACATTCCAACATTCTTCTAAATAAAAAAACTTCAACACCCGTAAATATATATAAAAAGTGGACAAAAAAAGAGGGTTGAGTCAATAAATGTCATGACGTCACGAAGTAAAGAAACGACAACAACAAACTTAAAGAGAAGAAAAATGAGAAGGAAAAAAAGTGAGTTTGTAGCAATTTGTCCACCTGATGGTTCCCTCTCTCTCTCTCTCTCTCTCAGTTAGACAGACAGACAGACAGACCAACAACAGTAAGAGAGAAATCACAATCAGGTGTGTTGGGGGTGAGGAGGAGGAGGAGGAGGAAAAGGAAAAAACAAGAACTAGACGAACAAGAATAACAACAACAACAACAACAAAGGGAAGGCAGAAGAAGGAATAAAGAGGAAGGAAGACGAGGAGAAGGGGTGAAGAGGGGGAGGAAGAGGAAGAAGAGAGGAGGAGGAGGAGGAGGAGGGAGAGAGGTGCTTATCCAGGTGTATGAGAGAATGGTAGAATATATTATGTAAATTCTTCTAACGACACACAAACATCTGCCGCCTCTCTCCAATTATGATGCCACGTGGCTGAGTGGTGGTTGTAAATGGTGGTAGTTGTGGTAGTGGAGGATCTAACGGGTAGCATTGGCAGTTATTGATCTTTTAGTGATGATGGTGCTGGTAGTATGTGGTAGTAGTAGTAGTAGTAGTAGTAGTAGTAGTAAATCAATGCACTCAATAGTAGTAGTAGGGTAGTAGTCGTAGTAAATCAATGAACTCAACAGCAGAAGCCAGACAGGTCAACACGGGCACAAGGTCCACCCCAGGGAGGTATACTGTACGTACAAATATCGAGTAAAAGTGAAATCTTGAACTTGTGGCCATGAATATCTTACGCCACCACCAGACCCACCACCACCAGACCCCCCACCAGACCCACCACCACCAGACCCACCACCACCAGACCCCCTTCACCAGACCCACCACCACCAGACCCCCTTCACCAGACCCACCACCACCAGACCACCACCACAGACCCACCACCACCAGACCCCCCTTCACCAGACCCTTCACCAACCCCTTCCACCAGACCCACCACCAACCCACCACCAGACCCCTTCACCAGACCCACCACCACCAGACCCACCACCACCAGACCCCCCTTCACCAGACCCCCCTTCACCAGACCCACCACCACCAGACCCACCACCACCAGACCCACCACCACCAGACCCCTTCACCAGACCCACCACCACCAGAGACCCCTTCACCAGACACCCACTCACCACCAGACCCCCTTCACCAGACCCACCACCACCAGACCCCTTCACCAGACCCACCACCACCAGACCCACCACCACCAGACCTACTCACCACTCAGACCCCCCACCAGACCCACTCACCACCAGACTCCACCACCAGACCCACCACCACGACCCCTTCACCAGACCCCCTGTCACCAGAGACCCACCACCACCAGACCCACCACCACTAGACCCACCACCACCAGACCCCTTCACCAGACCCCTTCACCAGACCCACAACCACCAGACCCACAACCACCAGACCTCCTTCACCAGACCCACCACCACCAGATCCCCTTCACCAGACCCCTGTCACCAGACCCCTATCACCAGACCCACTCACCACCAGATCCTCTACCAGACCCCTGTCACCAGACTCCCTGTCACCAGACCCACCACCACTCAGACCCACCACCACCAGACCCCTACCACCAGACCCCTTCACCAGACCCCCTGTCACCAGACCCACCACCACCAGACCCCCCACCACCAGAGACCCCTTCACCAGACCTCACCAGACTCCACAACCACCAGACCCCCTCTCACAGACCCACCACCACCAGACCTTCACCAGACCCACCACCACCAGACCCACTACCAGACCCACCACCACCCAGACCCCCTTCACCAGACCCACCACCACCAGACCCCCTTCACCAGACCCACCACCACTCAGACCACCTTCACCAGACCCCCTTCACCAGACCCACTTCACTTAGACTCCCCTTCACCAGACCCACCACCACCAGACTCTCACCAGACCCACCACCACCAGACCCACCACCACCAGACCTTTCACCAGACCCACCACCAGACCCCTTCACTGATAACCAAACTTCCACTGTAACATTTTTAACTGCTTGGATTAATGATAAACGCCCAAAATGAGAGTGTTTGATCCTGAGTGCCGACATTGACCCTGAGGTGAGGAGGAGGAGAGAAACTTGTTACCTCATTTTGGTGTTGGTGAGTTTAGTTCTATTGCCATGTGATAGAGAAACGGGGAGAGGAGGGGGAGGAGAGGAGGAGAAGGGGAGAGGGGGAGGAGAGAAGGAGATGGTCAGCAAGATTGACTATCATCAAGGTTGTTATTATCCCTCCTCGTGTCAAGAGATATAAACCTCCATGATATGGGCGTCAGTAATCAGCAAATGTCAGTAGATGCATCAGTAAGTGTGTCAGAAGGTGTGTCAACAAGTATGTCAGCAACCAGTAAGTGTGTCAGAAGGTGTGTCAACAGTATGTCAGTAGATGCATCAGTAAGTGTGTCAGAAGGTGTGTGTCAGCAAATATGTCAGTAGATGCATCAGTAAGTGTGTCAGAAGGTGTGTCAGCAAGTATGTCAGTAGAATGCATCAGTAGTGTGTCAGAAGGTGTGTCACAAGTATGTCAGTAGATGCATCAGTAAGTGTGTCAGCAAAGGTGTTCTGGCGGAAGAGTCGTCAGCAGGTGAGAGTCAGTCATTCCCAAATCAACAGGTAAGAGTGAGCCGGGCGAAGACTACACCTTGAAGGCAATTACGTTCAAGAAATGGCGAGTGAAATATTTGGCCCAGAAATCAGTGAGGGTAATCTGGTCCGCTGACACACCATTATTGGACCAGCTCGGCTGTACTCACCCGCCGTGTTGGAGGTAATACACTCTTACACA
>NW_024716731.1:0-21865 GCF_018991925.1 Homarus americanus | reverse complement strand
GAAGTTACGTATCATTGCTGCAGAGACAGAACCTGCGCTCCCCGGCACACACACCCCAAGGTGGTGATGGTGAACCTAACGCCCTGGTGACACACCCCACGGTGGTGGACAGAACCCATCGCTCCCTCTGGCACGCGACACTCCCACACGGTGGCAGACGTGTGAACCCAACACTCCCTGTTACCACACTCCACGGTGGTGACAGAACCTAACGCCCCTGGCACACAGACACCACGATGGTGAACCCACACCCTGCACACACACTCCCCACAGTGGTGATGGTGAACCCACTGCTCCCTGGGTACAAACATTCCCACGGGTAGATGGTAACCCAACGCCCTTGCACACACTCACACAGGCGTTGAACCTAACGCCTCCAGTACACACACACCCCATGGACCGGGTGATGGTGACCCTAACGCAGTCCCACACACACTCCCCACGGTGGGTGGTGAGTGTGGTGAACCCAACGCCATCTGTACAAACACTCCCACGGTGGGTATGCGAAACCTGGCCCATGTACACACACCCCACTGCGGGTGAACCCAACGCCCCTTGGTACACACACCCCCACGGCGGTGGGACTTTAAATGCCCTGCACACACACTCCCACGATGGTGATGGTGACTCCTAATCCTCCTTGGCATACACACCCCACGGTAAAAGCAGAACCTAACGCTCCCTGGTAGACACACACTCCTGCTCTGGGTGGTGAGATAGTGAACCAACGCCCCTTGAACACACACCCCACGGTGGTGATGGTTAACCCCATGCTCCCTGGGTACTTTCACACTCCCCACGGTGTTGATGGTGAACCTAACGCCCCTGGCACATTAATCGCCACTTGTGGTGATGGTGAACCCAACACTCCCTGGTACAAACACTCCCCATGGTGGTGATGGTGCACGTCTAGGCATACATACACTCCCCACGGTGGGTGATGGTGAACCCACGCCCTCTACACACACTCCCCATAGTGTTGATGGTGAACATAATGCTCCCTGGCACACACACTCCCCACGGTAGTGAACCCATGGTCCCTTGGCACACACACACCACCCATTTGGTGGTAATGGTGAACCTAACTTCCTGTGCCACACACACTCCTGGGTGGTGATGGTGAACCTAACGCCCCTGCACACAGTGTTCCCCACGGTGGACAGTGAACCTAACTGCCCCTGGTATACACACTCCCCACGGTGATGGTGAACCCACACTCCCTGGTACACACACTCTACGGTGGTGATGGTGAACCAACGCTTACCTGTTACATAAACCCCATGGCAGGTGAGGGTGAACCCCAACGCCATCTGGCAACACACACCCTCATTGGCAGGTGATGGTGAACCCAACGCCCCTGGCACACACACCCCCAAGGTAAGGAGGTGGTGAGAACCTAACGCCTCCCTGGCACACACACCCACGGTGGTGATGGTGAACCCATCGTTCCTGGCACGCACACACCCTACGGTGGTGACGTGAACCTAACACCTCTGTACACACACTCCCACGGTGGTGATGGTGAACCCACCTGCCCCTGGCACACACACACCACTATAGTAGAACCCACACCCTGTAGTACACACACACTCCACAGGTGACAGAACTCAACACTCCCCGGTGCACACTCCCCACGAAGGTGATGCAGAACCTAACGCTCCCTGGCACACACACTCCCACGGTGGTGATGATGAAGGAACGCCCCTGGTTCACAGATGTCTGACGATGGTGAACCTAACTCTCCCTTGTACACACACTCCCCATGGTGTTGAAGTAACATGGACACTTCCTTGGTACTGTTACTACTCCTGGTTTGTAGGTGAAAACTAACACTCCCTGGTACACACTCCCCAAGGGGGTGAGTGTTAACCCAATTCCTGGCACACACACACCCCACTGTGGTGAACCTAACGCCCCTGGCACACACACTCCCACGGCGGTGAACCTAACGTCTCTTGGAAATACACTCACTTGGGTGGTGATGGTGAACCAATGGTCCTGGCACACACACCCCCACGGTAGTGATAGTGAACCTGGATGTTCCTCACACACTCCCCACTGTGGTGATGGTAACCCACGCCCTCAGCACACACACTCCCATGGTGGTGATGGAGAACCTAACCTTGTGCTGGTACACACACTCCCCAAGGTGGACAGAACTCCAACGGCCCCTGGCACACACCCCATATCAGTAGAAGAGTGGTGAACCCAACGCTCTCAGCACACACTTGATGGTAGATGCAGAACCCAACGCCCATGGTTCACAGACACGACGATGGTGAACTCAACTCTCCCTGGCACACACACCCCTGTGTGGTGATGGCAAACCCAACGCCCCTGGCACACACACTCAAGGTGGTGAACCTAACGCCCTTTGGCACACACTTACGTTAGTGGGCAGTAAACCTAACGCCACACACTTCACGGTGATGCAGAACCCAACGCTCCCTGGCATACACACACTTCACGGTGGTGATGAGAAATCCCATTGCTCTCTTGGGTACACAAACTCCCATGGTGGTGATGGTGATCCATCGCTCCCTTGGTACATTACTGATCAGCACGGCGGTGAACCTACCACCCCTGCACAATAATTCCCCACGGTGGTGATGGTGAACCTAACGCTCCTTTGTTCACACACTGCATTTGGTGCAGAACCTAACGCTCCTGGCGATAATACCCCACGATGGTGATGGTGACCAATGCTCCTGAAACACACTCCACGGTGATAAAACCCTAACGCTTCCCTGGTGCACCACCCACAGTGGTGATGGAAGATCCTAATGCAACCTGGTGACACCCTAGTTTGCAGAGAAAGGAACCATGCCATATGGCACAAACACTCCAACGGTGGTGATGGTGAACCCAAATGCTCCCTGGTACACACACTCCCACGGTGGTGATGGTGAACCCAACGCCCCTGGCACACACACTCCCAACGCAGAACCCACGCTTCCCTGGGTACACACACCCCCATTTGCGGTGAACTTACGTTCCCCTGGTACACACACTCCCCACGATGGTGATAGACCCTAACTCTCCCTGGCATGTCATTAAGGAATTCCACCACGGTGGTGATGTGAGAACCCAATGCCCTGGCACACAGCACACCCCACGCAGTGGATGGTGAAACCCAATGCCCCTTGAACACAAACTCCCACGGTGGTGATGGTTAACCCATCGCCCTGGCACACACACTCCCACGGTGTTGATGGTGAACCAACGCCCCTGGCACACACACTGCCATGGTGGTGGGATGGTGAACCCAACACCCCGGTACAAACACTTAACGGTGGTGATGGTACCCAACGCTCCATGGCACACACACCCCACGGTAGAACCTAACGGTCCCTGGTACACACACTCCACATTTGGTGGTGGCATGGTGAACCTAACCTCCTGGCACACACACTCCCAAGGTGGTGATGGTGAACCTAACGCTCCCCTGCACACACACTCCCATGGCAGAACCTAACGGCCTTGCACACATACAGACTACACAGGCAGGAACCCAGTCTATTCCCTGGCACACACCCTGCTGGTGGTGATGGTGAACCCACACCCTTTGCATGGCCCCCACGGTGGTGATGGTGAACCCACTGCCTGGTATGCCACTCTTGGGTGGTGTTGTGATCTACACTCCTGGTACACACACTCCACGGTGGTGATGGTGAACCTAACGTCCCTGGTATACACATCTACTGTGGGGGACGGTGAACCTACACTCCTGCACACACACCCCACGGTGGTGATGGTGAATGTGTTCTTGGTTCACAGACAACGGACGATGGTAACTAACTCTCCTGGTCACACACACTCCTGTGTGGTGATGGTTAATCAACATTCCTGGCAGTACACTCATGCAGTGTGGTGGTGTGAACCATGCCTTCCTGGTACACACTCCTGACGGTGGTGATGGTGAACCTAATCTCCCTGGTCACACACTCCCCAGTGTGATGATGGTTAACCTAACATCTGCACACACACTTGGTGTGTGATGATGGTGACCAATGCTCCTGGCACACATGCATGGCGGTGAACTGCACACTCCCTGGTACACACACTCCACGGTGGTGTGATGCACGCCCAGCTGCATACACCACGGGTGGTGAACCTAACGCCTCCTGGCTGGTACTCCCACGATGGTGATGGTGACCCAGCTCCCTGGCATACTCCCACGGTGGTGAGAACTTAACGCCCTGGTACACTCACTCCACAGTGGTGATGGTGGAACCTATGCCCCGTACATACCCCACAGTGGTGATGGTGAACCTAACGCCCTGGTACACACACTCCACGGTGGTAGGTCAATCTAACATTCCTGGTACACACACTCCAGTATGGTGAACCCACGCTTCCCTGGTAGACACTCCACGGTGGTGATGGTGAACCTGACGGCCCTGGTCACACACTCACACGGCGTTGAACCTAATCGCCCTAGTACACACACACTCCCACAATGGGTGATGGTGATCCTAACGCAACCTGGCATTAATAAACCCCACTTGTGGTGATGAGAACCTAACGCCATCTGGGCATAAACACTCTGCATTTGCAGGCAGAGGCACCCAATGCCCATGGTGCCACTGAGACCCCACTGCGTGTGAACCTTAACGCTCCTGCATGGTTACCCTACTTGGGCGGTGAACTGCACGCCCCTTGAAAAAGTAGCAGACACTCCACGATGTGATGGTGACCCCACCTCCCCTGCAGTACACACCCCACGGTGATGATGTAGAACTCTAACGCCCCCTGCACACACACTCCCAAGGGGTAGTAGTGACAGAACCTTAACGCTCCCTTGAACACACACACCCCACGGGTGGTGATGCACAACTCCACCTCCCTGGTACACACACCCCACTGCAGTGTTGACAGGAACTAACGCCCCTGGTACACACACTCCCACGGGGGTGATGGTGAACCTAACGCTTCCCTGGTGCACACACTCTACTCGCGTGAACCCACCGCCCCTGCACAATACACCCCAGCCTAGTAACTCTAACGCCCTGGAACAGCACACTCCCACGGTGTGATGGTGAACTCCACCGCTCCCTGGCATTAATAATACACTCCCCACGGTGGTGACATGGTGAACCTAACGCCCTTGAACAAGACCCACTGTGGTGATGGTGTAAACTAATGCCCTGGTACACACATTCCATGGTGGTGATGGTGAAACCAACTGGCTCCCTGCACGATGACCCTAATGCAGTGTGATGGTGCAATCCCAACGCCCCTGGTTCACAAGACACCGTCGATGGTGAACCTAACTCTCCTGGCACACACCTCCAGTGTGGTGATGAACCTAACGCCTCCCTTGCACACACACTCCTTCTGCAGAACCCAACGCCCTGGCACACACACTCCCCACGTTGGAAAAGGGCAAACCCAACGCTCCCTGGCACACACACACCCCACGGTAAGATGTGAACCCAATGCCTCCCTGTTACACACACTCACTGTGGGTGATGGTGAACCTAATGCCCCTGGCACACACACTCCCATGAGGCAAGAGATCCAAATGCCCTGTTACACACACTCGCACTTATGAACCCACATTCTGGCACACACATCCCCACGGTGGTGATGGTTAACCTAACGCTCCCTGATGTTCACACACTCCCATCAAGTGTGAACCTAATCGCTCCTGGGGTACACACACACTCCACGATGGTGATGGTTACCCCACCGCCTCTCAAAGCACACATTCCACAGGTATGGTAACCCAACGCTCCCTGGCACCACACAGGTATGGTGAACCTAACTTCTCTGCACACACCCCACAGTGGCATGGTACTTAACGCTCCCTGTTAATACACTCCCAGGGTGATACAACCAATATTCCCTGGTAGACAATTCACAGTATGAACCTAATGTTCTCAGTACACTCACGGTGGGGATGCAAACGTAACGCCCCCTGGCATAAACACTCACACGGCGTTGAACCCAACGCTCCTTAGTACACACACACTCCCACACGGGTGAGGGTGATCCATTCCAACCTGGTTAATCTCCACGGTGGTGATGGTAACCTAACGCTGTTCAGTACAAATGACTCCCACAGTGGAATCACATTCATGGGTGAACCCAATGGCTCCCTGCCATGTTGACTTAACGCTCCCTGGCACACCTTCACGAGAGGTAGGACCCAACTTTCCTGGTACACACACACTGTGGTATGGTGAACCTAACGCCCCTGGTAGACACACTCCACGGTAGATGGTGAACCTAACGCCCTTGAACACACACTCCCCACGGTGGTGATGGTTAACCTAATGCTCCTGGTACACACACACTCCACGGTGCTGATGAGAACCTAACGCCCCTGGTACACACACTGCCACGGTGGTGATGGTGTACCTAACTTCCAGGACACACACTTCCACGGTGGTGATGGTGAACCTAATGCTCTCTCTACACACACTCCCATGGTGTTGATGGTAAACCTAACGCCCCTGGCAGATCACACCCAGCAGGTGATGGTGAACCTAATCCTCCCTGGTACACACTCCCCAGTGGTGATGGTGAACTTAACGCTCCCTGGTACACACACACTCCCCAGGTGGTGATGGTCAATCTAACATCCCACACACTCTGCCACAGTGGTGATGGTGAACCTAATGCTCCTGGCACACACTCCCACGGTGGTGATGGTAAATGTAACGCTCCTGGACAAACACTCACACGGGCGTTGAACCTAACGCTTCCCTACACACACACACCCCACACGGGTGATGGTGATCCTAACGCAACCTGGTACACACACCCCACGGTGGTGACAGAAACGCTATCTTAGTACTAAACACCTCTAACGGGTGGTGATGGTGAACCTAACGCCCATGGCACACACACTCACCGTGTGAACCTAACGCTCCCTGGTACACACACTCCACGGCGTGACTAACGCTCCCTGGCACACACACTTCCACGATGGTATGGTGACTCTAACTCTCCCTGGTACACACACCACTCCCACGGTGGTGATGGGAACCTACCCTGGTAGACACACACTCCCACGGTGGTGATGGCAACCCAACGCTCCCTTGAACACACTCCACGGTGGTGATGGTTAACCTAATGCTCCCTGCACACACACTCCCCACGGTGCTGATGGTGAACCCAACGCCCCTGGCACACACACTGCCACGGTGATGGTGAACCTAACACCCTGGTACAAACACCCCATGGTGGTGATGGTGTACCTAACGCCCATGGTACACACACTCCCACGGATGGTACCTAATGCCCTCACACACACTCCTACGGTATGCGAACATAATGCTCCCCTGGCACACACCTCATTGGGAACCCCTGTCCCTGGCACACACACCCACGGTGGTAATGGTGAACCTAACGCTCCCTGAATACACACACCCTAAGGTGGTGATGGTGAACCCACGCCCCTGGTACAACACACCCATAGTGATGGTGAACCTAACGCCCTGGTATACACACACTCCACGTTGGTGATGGTGAACCCAACACTCCCTGGCACACACACTCCACCGGTGGTGATGGTGAACCTAAAGCCCCTTGGTACACACATCACCGATGGTGATGGTGAACCTAACTCTCACTGGTACACACACTCCACACGGGGGTGAACCTAACGCACCTGGCACACACACTCCCATGGTGGTGATGGTGATCCTAACGCTCCCATATGTACACACACCTCCCATGGTGGTGATGGTGAACCCACGCTACCTGTTACACATACTCCCATGGTGGTGAGGGTGAACCTAACGCCATTCTGGCACACACACTCCCCACGGTGGTGATGGTGAACCTAACGCTTCCCTGGCACACACACTCCCAAGGTGGATGGTGAACCTAACGCCTCTTGTACACACACAGGTGATGGTGAACCCACGCTCCCTGGTACGCACACTCCCACGGTGGTGATGGTGAACCTAACACTCCCTGGCACACACACACTCATGATGGTGAACCAAAGCTCCCTGGGCACACAGACACCCACGAGCAGAAACTAACACTCCCTGGTACACACACTCAACAGTGGTGATGGTGAACCTACTGCTCCCTGGTACACACACTCCCACGGTGGTGATGGTAAACCCAACGCCCCTGGCACACACACTCACGGCATGTTGAACCTAACGCCCCTGTACACACACACACTCCCACACGGGTGAGGTGATCCCACGGACCCAGCACACACTCCCACGGTGGTGATGGTGAACCCAACGCTATCTGGCACAAACACTCCCACGGGTGAGTGGTGAAACTGCCCATGGCACACACACCACTGCGGAACCAACGCTCCTGGTACACACACTCCACGGGCGGTGACTCTAACGCCCCTGCACACACACCATTTATGCTGAGCGGACCAACTCTCCCTGGTACACACACTCCCCACGGGTGTTGGTGAACATAACGCCCTGGAGACACACTCCACCGGTGGTGATGGTGAACCTAACGCCCCTGTTACACACACCTCACTGTGGTGATGGTGAACCTAATGCTCCCTGGTACACACACTCCCCATGGAGGTGATGGTGATCCAAATGCCCCTGTCAGCAGAAACCCACACTCCTGGCACACACATGGTGGTGAGGTGAACTAACGCTCCCATGTTCACACACCCCACGGCGGTGAACCTAACGCTCCTGGCACACACACTCCCCACGATGGTGATGGTACCCTAACGCTCCCTGGTACACACACCCCATGGTGATGGTAAACCCAACGCTCCCTGGACACTCACTCCCCACACTGGTATGGTGAACCTAATCCTCCCTGGTACACACTCCCCACAGTGGTGATGGTGAACCCAACGCTCCCTCTGGTACACACACACTCCCAGGGTGGTGATGGTCAACCTAACATTCCCTGGTACACACACTCCCCACAGTGGTGATGGTGAACCCACGCTCCCTGGTACACACTCCTCTGCGGGGTGATGGTAAACGTAACGCTCCCTGGGTACAAACACTGCACAGTGAACCTAACGCCCTTAGTACACACACACTCCCCACACGGGTGATGGTGATCCCAACGCAACCTGGTACACACACTCCCACGGTGGTGATGGTGAACCTAACGCTATCTGTACAAACACTCCCACGGTGGTGATGGTGAACCTAACGCCCATGGCACACACACTCCCCACTGCTGGTGAACCTACCCCTGCACACACACCCCACGGCGTTGGACTTACACGCCCCTGGTACACACACTCCCCACGATGGTGATGGTGACCCTAACTCTCCTGGTACACACACCCCACGGTGGTGATGGAACCCAACGCCCCTGGTAGACACACTCCCACTGGTGATGGTGAACCTAACGCCCCCTGAACACACACTCCCCACGGTGGTGATGGTTAACCTAATGCTCCCTGGTACACACACTCCCACGGTGCTGATGGTGAACCTAACGCCCCCTGGTACACACACCGGCCACGGTGGTGATGGTGAACCCAACACCCCTGGCACAAACACTCCCCATGGTGGTGATGGTGCACTAACGCCCATGGGACAACACTCCACGGTGGTGATGGTGAACCCAGCTCCCTGCACACACACTGTGTTGATGGTAAACCCAACGCCCCTGGTACACTCACTCCCACAGTGGTGATGGTGAACCTAACCTCCCTACACACTCCACAGTGGTGATGGTGAACCCAACGTCCCGGTACACACACCAGGTGATGGTCAACCTAACATTCCTGGTACACACACTCCCACAGTGGTGATGGTGAACCCAATGCTCCCTGGTACACACCCCACGGTGGTGATGGAAATGTAACGCCCCTGGTACAAACACTACAGGCGTTGAACCTAACGCCCTAGTACACACACACTCCCACACGGGTGATGGTGATCCTAACGCAACCTGGTACACACACTCCCACGGTGGTGATGGTGAACCTAACGCTATCTGGTACAAACACTCCCACGGTGGTGATGGTGAACCCAACGCCCATGGCACACACACCCCACTGCGGTGAACCTAACGCCCCTGGCACACACACTCCCACGGGCGTTGGACTTAACGCCCCTGGTACACACACACTCCCCACGATGGTGATGGTGACCCTAACTCTCCCTACACACACCCCACGGTGGTGATGGTGAACCAACGCTCCCTGGTAGACACACTCCCACGGTGGTGATGGTGAACCCAACGCCCTTGAACACACACACTCCCACGGTGGTGATGGTTAACCCAAGTTCCCTGGTACACACACTCCCACGGTGCTGATGGTGAACCAACGCCCCTGGCACACACACTGCCACGGTGGTGATTGTGAACCTAACACCCCTGGTACAAACACCCCATGGTGGTGATGGTGTACCTAACGCCCATGGGGACACACACTCCAACGGTGGTGATGGTGTACCCACCTCTACACACACCCCATGGTGTTGATGGTGAACATAATGCCCTGGCACACACACTCCACGGTGGTGAACCTAACGGTCCCTGGTACACACACACCCAGTGGTAATGGTGAACCTAACCCTCCTGGTACACACACCCCAAGGTGGTGATGGTGAACTAACGCTCCTGGACACACACTCCACGGTGGATGGTGAACCCAACGCTCCCTGGTATAACACACTTACGTTGGTGATGGTGAACCTAACACTGGTACACACACTCCCACGGTGGTGATGGTGAACCTAGCCCTGGTACACACACCACTCACACGATGGTGATAGTGAACCTAACCTCACTGGTACACACACTCACACGGCGGTGAACCTAACGCAACCTGGTACACACACACCCCATGGTGGTGATGCTGATCCCAACGCTCCCATGTACACACACTCCCATGGTGGTGATGGTGAACCCAACGCTACCTGTTACACATACTCCCATGGGTGAGGGTGAACCTAACGCTATCTGGTACACACACTTCCAGGTGGTGATGTGAACCTAACGCTCCCTGGTACACACACTCCCAAGGTGGTGATGGTGAACCTAACGCCCCTGGTACACACACTCCACGGTGATGGTGAACCTAATGCCCCTGGTACGCACACTCACGGTGGTGACGGTGAACCAACACTCCCTGGCACACACCCACGGTGGTGATGGTGAACCTAACGCTCCCTGGCACACAGACACCCAAGATGGTGAACCCACCCTGGTACACACACCCCACAGTGGTGATGGTGAACCCACGCCCCTGGCACACACCCACGGTGGTGATGGTAAACCTAACGCCCTGGTACACACACTCACACGGCGTTGAACCTAACGCTCCCTAGTACACACACACACCCCCACACGGGTGATGGTGATCCTAACGCAACCTGGTACACCCCACGGTGGTGATGGTGAACCTAACGCTATCTGCACAAACACTCCACGGTGGTGATGGTGAACCCAACGCCCATGGTACAAACACACTCACCGGTGAACCCAACGCCCCTTGGTACACACACTCCACGGCGGTGGACTTAACGCCCTGGTACACACACTCCCCACGATGGTGATGGTGACCCTAACTCTCCGGTACACACACTCCCACGGTGGTGTTGGTGAACCTAACGCTCCCTGGTAGACACTCCCACGGTGGTGATGGTGAACTAACGCTCCCTTGAACACACACCCCACGGTGGTGATGGTTAACCTAATGCTCCCTGGTACTACACTCCACGGTGTTGATGGTGAACCTAACGCCCTGGTACACACACTGCCACGGTGGTGATGGTGAACCTAACACTCTGGTACAAACACCCCATGGTGGTGATGGTGTACCCAACGCCCATGGTACACACACCCCACGGTGGTGATGGAACCTAATGCTCCTCTCTACACACTCCATAGTGTTGATGGTGAACATAATGCTCTGGACACACACTCCCACGGTGGTGAACCTAAGGGTCCTGGACACACACACCCACGGTGGTAATGAACCTAACCTCCCTGGTACACACACCCCAAGGTGGTGATGGTGAACCAACGCTCCCTGGTACACACACTCCCACGGTGGTGATGGTGAACCTAACGCCCTGGTTTACACACTCCTACGGTGGTGATGGTGAACCTAACACTCCTGTACACACACCCCATGGTGGTGATGGTGAACCTAACGCTACCTGTCAACCTATGTGGTGTGAGGGTGAACCTAACGCTATCTGGACACACACTCCTACGGTGGTGATGGTGAACCTAACGCTCCCTGGCACACACACCCCAAGGTGGTGATGAACCTAACGCTCCCTGGTAACACACTCCCAGGTGGTGATGGTGAACCTAATGTTCTGGTACGCACACTCCTACGGTGGTGACGGTGAACCTAACACCCTGGTACACACACCTCACGGTGGATGGTGAACCTAACGCCCTGGCACACACACACCACGATGGTGAACCCACACCCTGGTACACACACTCCCCACGGTGGTGATGGTGAACCTAACACTCCTGCACACACACCCCACGAAGGTGATGGTGAACCTAACGCCCTGGTACACACACTCCACGGTGGTGATGATGAAGGAACGCCCCTGTCTACAGACACCGACGATGGTGAACCTAACTCCTGGTACACACACTCCCATGGTGTTGAAGGTGAACATAATGCCCCTGGTAACACACCCCACGGTGAAACTAACACTGCACACACACTCCCCAGGGGTGATGGTGAACCTAACGCCCCCTGGTACACACACACTCCACTGCGGAACCTAACGCCCTGCACACACTCCACGGCGGTGAACCTAACGCCCCTGAACACACACTCACTCGGGATGGTGAACCTAACGATCCCTGGTACACACACTCCCCACGGTGGTGATGGTGAACCCACGCCCCTTCAACACACACTCCCACTGTGGTGATGGTGAACCTAAGCTCCCACACACACTCCCATGGTGGTGATGGTGAACCTAACCTCCTCTGGTACACACACTCCCAAGGTGGTGATGGTGAACCTAACGCTCCCTGGCACACACACACCCCACGGTGGTGATGGTGAACCTAACGCTCCTTGGTACACACACTCCCACGGTGGTGATGGTGAACCTAACGCTCCATGGTTCACAGACACGACGATGGTGAACCTAACTCTCCCTGGTACACACACTCCCAGTGTGGTGATGGTAAACCTAACGCTCCTAATACACTCTCAAGGCAGTGAACCTAACGCTCCCTAGTACACACACTCCCCGTTGGTGGTAAACCTAACGCTACCTGGTAACACTCCCACGGTGATGGTGAACCTAACGCTCCTGGTATACACACTCTCAGTGGTGATGGTGAACCTAATGCTCCTGATACACAAACTCCCATGGTGGTGATGGTGATCCTAATGCTCCTGGTACACACACTCGCACGGCGGTGAACCCTAACACACCCTGGTACACACACTCCCGATGGTGATGGTGAACCTAACGCTCCCTTGTTCACACACTCCCACGGCAGTGAACCTAACGCTCCTGGTACACACTCCACGATGGTGATGGTGACCCTAACGCTCCCTGGTACACACTCCCACGGTGGTGATGGGAAACCTAACGCTCCCTGGTACACTCCTCCCCAGTGGTGATGGTGATCCTAACGCAACCTGGTACACACACTCACGGTGGTGATGCTGAACCCTAACGCTATATGGTACAAACACTCCAACGGTGGTGATGGTGAACTGCTCCCTGGGCTACACTCCACGGTGGTGATGGTGAAGCTCCCTGGCACACACACTCACTGCGGTGAACCTAACAACTCCCTGGTAACACACTCCCGGCGGGTGAACTTAATGCTCCCTGGTACACACCTCCACGATGGTGATAGTGACCCTACTTCCCTGGTACACTCCCTGGTGGTGATGGTGAACCTAACCTCCTGGTACACACTCCCACGGTGGTGATGGTGAACCTAACGCTCCCTTGAACACAAACTCCACGGTGGTGATGGTTAACCCTCGCTCCCTGGTACACACACTCCCACGGTGTTGGGTAGAACCTAGCTCCTGGTACACACTGCCATGGTGGTGATGGTGAACCTCACTCCCTGGTACAAACACTCCCCACGGTGGTGGTGTACCCTAACGCTCCATGGTACACACACTCCCACGGTGGTGAACCTGGTCCTGGTACACACTCCCACGGTGGTAATGGTGAACCTAACCCTCCTGGTACACACACTCAAGGTGGTGATGGTGAACCTAACGCCCCTGGTACACACACTCTCTGGCGGTGAACCTAACGCTCCCCGGTACACACACTCACACGTTGGTGTTGGTAAACCTAACGCTCCTGGTACACACTCACACAGTGGTGATGGTGAACCTACCTCCCTGGTGCACACACTCCCACTGATGGTGAACCTAATGCTCCCTGGTACGCACACTCCTACGGTGGTGACGGTGAATCTCACTCCCTGGCACACACTCCCCACGGTGGTGATGAACCTAACGCTCCCTGGTATACACACTCACGGTGGGGACGGTGAACCTCTTGCTCACACACTCCCACGGTGGTGATGGTGAACCTAAAGCTCCTGGTTCACAGACACCGACGATGGTGAACCTAACTCTCCCACAAACTCCCAGTGTGGTGATGGTCCTACTTCCTGGTACCTCCCACAGTGGTGATGGGAACCTAATGCTCCTGGTACACACTCCCACGGTGGTGATGGTGAACCTAACTCTCCCTGGTACACACACCTCCCAGTGTGATGATGGTTAACCTAACATTCTGGTACACACACTCCATGGTGATGATGGTGATCCTAATGCCCCTGGCACACACTGCACGGCGGTGAACCCAACACCCTGGTACACACACTCCCACGGTGGTGATGGTGAACCTAACGCTCCCATGTTCACACACTCCCACGGCGGTGAACCTAACGCCCTGGTACACACACTCCCACGATGGTGATGGTGACCCAACGCTCCTGGACACACACTCCACGGTGGTGATGGTAAACCCACGCTCCCTGGCACTTCATCCACAGTGGTGATGGGAACCCAAGCTCCCTGGTACATACTCCCACAGTGGTGATGGTGAACCTAACGCCCCTGGTACACACACTCCACGGTGGTGATGGTCAACCTAACATTCCCTGGTACACACTCCACAGTGGTGATGGTGAACCTAATGCTCCCTGGTACACACCCCACGGTGGTGATGGTGAACCTAACGCTCCCTGGTACACACACTCACACGGCGTTGAACCTAACGCTCCCTAGTACACACACACCCCCACACGGGTGATGGTGATCCTAACGCAACCTGGTACACAAACTCCCACGGTGGTGATGGTGAACCAACGCTATCTGGTACAAACACTCCCACGGTGGTGATGGTGAACCTAACGTCCATGGTACACACACTCCCACCGTGTGAACCTAACGCCCCTGGTACACACACTCCCACGCCGGTGAACTTAACGCTCCCTGGTACACACACCACGATGGTGATGGTGACCCTAACTCTCCCTGGTACACACACTCCCCACGGTGATGATGGTGAACCTAACGCCCCTGGTACACACATCCCACGGTGGTGATGGTGAACCAACGCCCTTGAACACACACTCCCCACGGTGGTGATGGTTAACCTAATTCTCCCTGGTACACACACTCCCACGGTGTTGATGGTGAACCTAACGCTCCCTGGTACACACACTCCACGGGGGTGATGGTGAACCTAACGCTTCCTGGTGCACACACTCCCCACTGCGGTGAACCTAACGCCCCTGGCACACACCCCAGAACCCAACGCTCCCTGGAACACACACTCCCACGGTGGTGATGGGAACCTAACGCTCCCTGGTACACACACTCCACGGTGGTGATGGTGAACCTAACGCTCCCTGAACACACACTCCCACTGTGGTGATGGTGAACCCACGTTCCCCTGGTACACACATTCCCCACGGTGGTGATGGTGAACCCAACGCCCCTTGGTACACACACTCCCACGGTGGTGATGGTGAACCTAACGCTCCCTGGTTCACAGACACCGTCGATGGTGAACCTAACTCTCCCTGGACACACACTCCCAGTGTGGTGATGGTAAACCCAACGCCCTTGTACACACACTCTCACGGCGGTGAACCTAACGCCCCTGGTACACACACTCCCCACGTTGGTGTTGGTAAACCTAACGCCCCTGGCACACACACTCCCACGGTGGTGATGGTGAACCTAACGCCCCTGTTACACACACTCTCACTGTGGTGATGGTGAACCAATGCTCCCTGTACACACACCCCATGGAGGTGATGGTGATCCAAATGCTCCCTGTTACACACACATTATGCAGAACCTAACACCCTGGTACACACACCACGGTGGTGATGGTTAACCTAACGCTCCCATGTTCACACACCCCACGGGCGGTGAACCTAACGCCCCCTGCACACACTCCCCACGATGGTGATGGTTACCCTAACGCCCCTGGTACACACACTCCCCACGGTGGTGATGGTAAACCTAACGCTCCCTGGTACACTCACTCCCCACAGTGGTGATGGTGAACCTATCCTCCCTGGTACACACTCCACAGTGGTGATGGTGAACCCAACGCCTCCCTGGTACACACACTCCAGGGTGGTGATGGTCAACCTAACATTCCCTGGTAGACACACTCACAGTGGTGATGGTGAACCTACGCTCCCTGGTACACACTCCCACGGTGGGGATGGTAAACGCTCCCTGGTACAACACTCACACGGCGTTGAACCTAACGCCCCCTAGTACACACACACTCCCACACGGGTGATGGTGATCCTAACGCAACCTGGTACACACACCCCACGGTGGTGATGGTGAACCTAACGCTATCTGGTACAAACACTCCCACAGTGGTGATGGTGAACCTAACGCTCCATGGCACACACACTCCCACTGCGGTGAACCTAACGCTCCCTGGTACACACACTCCCCACCTGTTGGACTTAACGCCCCTGCAACACCCCCACGATGGTGATGGTGACCTAACTCCCTGGTACACACACTCCCCACGGTGGTGATGGTGAACCTAACGCCCCTGTAGACACACTCCACGGTGGTGATGGTGAACCTAACGCCCTTGAACACACACTCCACGGTGGTGATGGTTAACCTAATGCTCCCTGGTACACACACTCCCACGGTGCTGATGGTGAACCTAACGCCCCTGGTACACACACTGCCACGGTGGTGATGGTGTACCTAACGCCCATGGGACACACACCCCACGGTGGTGATGGTGAACCCAATGCTCCTCTACACACACCCCATGGTGTTGATGGTAAACCTAACGCTCCTGGTACACTCACCCCACAGTGGTGATGGTGAACCTAATCCTCCCGGTACACACTCCCACAGTGGTGATGGTGAACCTAACGCTCCTGGTACACACACTCCCAGGGTGGTGATGGTCAACCCAACATTCCCTGGTACACACACTCCCCAGGTGGTGATGGTGAACCAATGCTCCCTGGTACACACTCCCACGGTGGTGATGGTAAATGTAACGCTCCCTGGTACAACACTCACACGGGCGTTGAACCTAACGCCCCTAATACACACACACCCACACGGGTGATGGTGATCCTAACGCAACCTGGTACACACACTCCCACGGTGGTGATGGTGAACCACGCTATCTGGTACAAACACCTCCACACGGTGGTGATGGTGAACCTAACGCCCATGGTACACACACTCCACCATGTGAACCTAACGCTCCCTGGTACACACACTCCACGGCGTGACTAACGCTCCCTGGTACACACACTCCCACGATGGTGATGGTGACCCTAACTCTCCCTGGTACACACACTCCCACGGTGGTGATGGGAACCCACCCTGGTAGACACACTCTCCCACGGTGGTGATGGTAACCTAACGCTCCCTTGAACACACTCCACGGTGGTGATGGTTAACCCAATGCTCCCTGCACACACACTCCCACGGTGCTGATGGTGAACCCAACGCTCCCTGGTACACACACTGCCACGGTGGTGATGGTGAACCCAACACCCTGGTACAAACACCCCATGGTGGTGATGGTGTACCTAACGCCCATGGGACACACACTCCCACGGATGGTACCTAATGCCCCCACACACACTCCCACGGTGTTGATGGTGAACATAATGCTCCCTGGTACACACCTCACGTGGTGAACCTAACGGTCCCTGGCACACACACCCACGGTGGTAATGGTGAACCTAACCCTCCCTGGTACACACACCCAAGGTGGTGATGGTGAACCTAACGCCCCTGGTACAACACACCAATGGTGATGGTGAACCCAACGCCCTGGCATACACACTCCACGTTGGTGATGGTGAACCTAACACTCCCTGGTACACACACTCCACGGTGGTGATGGTGAACCTAAAGCCCCTGGTACACACACTCACACGATGGTGATAGTGAACCTAACTCTCACTGGTACACACACTCCACACGGCGGTGAACCTAACGCACCTGGTACACACACACTCCCATGGTGGTGATGCTGATCCCAACGCTCCCATGTACACACACTCCCATGGTGGTGATGGTGAACCTAACGCTACCTGTTACACATACTCCCATGGTGGTGAGGGTGAACCTAACGCTATCTGGCACACACACTCCTACGGTGGTGATGGTGAACCTAACGCTCCCCTGGTACACACACTCCCAAGGTGGTGATGAACCTAACGCCCCTGGCACACACACACGGTGGTGATGGTGAACCCAATGCTCCCTGGTACGCACACTCCTACGGTGGTGACGGTGAACCCAACACTCCCTGGTACACACACACTCATGGTGATGGTGAACCTAACGCTCCTCTGGCACACAGACACCCACGATGGTGAACCCAACACTCCCTGGTACACACACTCCACAGTGGTGATGGTGAACCCAATGCTCCCTGGTACACACTCCCACGGTGGTGATGGTAAACCTAACGCTCCTGGCACACACCCACACGGCGTTGAACCTAACGCCCCTAGCACACACACACACTCCCACACGGGTGGTGATCCTACGCACCCTGCACACACTCCCACGGTGGTGATGTGAACCTAACGCTATCTGGTACAAACACTCCCACGGTGGTGATGGTGAACCTAACGCCCATGGCACACACACCCCACTGCGGAACCAACGCTCCTGGTACACACACTCCACGGGCGGTGACTCTAACGCCCCTGGACACACACCACTGATGGTGATGGGGACCAACTCTCCCTGGTACACACACTCCCCACGGGTGTTGGTGAACATAACGCCCTGGAGACACACTCCCCCGGTGGTGATGGTGAACCTAACGCCCCTGTTACACACACCTCACGGTGGTGATGGTGAACCCTATGCTCCCTGGTACACACACTCCCATGGTGGTGATGGTGATCCAAATGCCCCTGTCACAGACCCACACTCCTGGCACACACATGGTGGTGATGGAACCCAAGCTCCCATGTTCACACACCCCAATGGGTGGAACCTAACGCCCCTGGCACACACACCCCCACGATGGTGATGGTTAACCTAATGCTCCCTGGTACACACACCCCATGGTGATGGTGAACCTAACGCTCCCTGGACACACACTCCCACGGTGGTGATGGTGAACCTAATCCTCCCTGGTACACACACCCCACAGTGGTGATGGTGAACCCAACGCTCCTGGTACACACACTCCCAAGGTGGTGATGGTCAACCTAACGTTCCTGGTACACACACTCCCCACGGTGGTGATGGTGAACCTAACGCTCCCTGGTACACACTCCGGGTGATGGTAAACGCACGCTCCTGGGTACAACACTACACGGTGAACCCAACGCCCTGTAACACACACTCCCATACGGGTGATGGAGTGAACCTAACGCTACCTGGTACACACACTCCCACGGTGGTGATGGTGAACCTAACGCTCCCTGTACACACACTCCCACGGTGGTGATGGTGAACCTAACGCCCATGGTACACACACTCCACTGGTGGTGAACCTACCCTGTACACACACCCCACGGTGTTGGACTTACACGCCCCTGGTACACACACTCCCCACGGTGGTGATGGTGAACCCTAACTCTCCTGGTACACACACCCCACGGTGGTGATAGAACCTAACGCTCCTTGTACACACACTCCCACTGGTGATGGTGAACCCAAGCTCCTTGAACACACACTCCCACGGTGGTGATGGTGAACCTAACGCTCCCTGGTACACACACTCCCACGGTGGTGATGGTGAACCTAACGCCCCCTGGCACACACACCGCCACGGGTGATGGTGAACCTAACACTCCCTGGTACACACACTCCCCATGGTGGTGATGGTGAACTAACGCCCCTGGTACACACACTCCACGGAGGATGGTGAACCCAGCTCCCTGCACACACACTGTGTTGATGGTAAACCCAACGCCCCTGGCACACCACTCCCACGTGGTGATGGTGAACCCAACCTCCCCACACACTCCACAGTGGTGATGGTGAACCTAACGTCCGCCACACCAGGTGTGGAATCTGGACACACTCACAGTGGTGATGGTGAACCCAATGCCCCCGGCACACACCCCACGGTGGTGATGGAAATCAACGCTCCCTGGACAAACACTACAGGTGGTGAACCTAACGCCCTGGCACACACACATTCCCCACGGGATGGTGATCCTAACGCAACCGGTACACACCCCACGGTGGTGATGGTAACCACGCTCCGGTACAAACACTCCCACGGTGGATGAGACCTAACGCCCCTGGCACACACCCCACGGTGGTGGAACCTAACGCCCCTGGCACACACACTCCCACATGGTGGACCTAACGCTCCCTGGACACACACCTCACGGTGGTGATGGTGACCCTAACGCTCCCTGGTACACACACTCCCACGGTGGTGATGGTGAACCTAATGCTCCTGGTACACACACTCCCACGGTGGTGATGGTGAACCTAACGCTCCTGAACACACACCTCCCACGATGGTGATGGTGAACCCAATGCTCCCTGGTACACACACTCCCACGGTGCTGATGGTGAACCTAACGCTCCCTGGTACACACACTCCACGGTGGTGACTAACGCTCCCTGGTATACACACTCTCTGGTGGTGATGGTGAACCTAACACTCCTGAGTACACACACTCCCATGGTGGTGATGGTGAACCTAACGCTACCTGTTACACATGCTCCCATGGTGGTGAGGTGAACCTAACGCTATCTGGTACCTCCTACCGGTGGTGATGGTGAACCTAACGCTCCTGGTACACACCTCCCCAAGGTGAGTGATGGTGAACCTAACGCTCCCTGACACACACTCCCACAGTGATGGTGATGGTGAACCTAATGTTCCTGAAATGCGCACTCCTACGGTGGTGACGGTGAACCCTAACACTCCCTGTTTTTACCTCCACAGTGGTGATGGTGAACCTAACGCTCCTGGCACACACACACCCCGATGGTGAACCTAACACTCCCTGGTGCCACACTCCCACGGTGAGTGAGTGAACCCTAACACTCCCTGGTACACACACTCCCACGAAGGTGGTGAACCCTAACGCTCCCAGTACACACACCTCCCACGGTGGTGATGATAAGCCAAGCTCCTGGTTCTGAACACCGACGATAGTGAACCTAACTCTCCCTGGGCACACACACTCCCCATGGTGTTGATGGTGAACATAATGCTCCCTGGTAACACACTCCCACAGTGGTGAAACCTAACACTCCCTGGTACACACACTCCCACAGGGGGTGATGGTGAAACCCTAACGCTCCCTAGTACACACCTCCCCTGCAGTGAACCTAACTCCCTGGTACACACACACTCCCACGGCGGTGAACCTAACGCTCCTGGAACACACACTCACGGTGGTGGTGAACTAACGATCCTGGTACACACACTCCCACAGTGGTGATGGTGAACCCTAATGCTCC
>NW_024716730.1:0-3820 GCF_018991925.1 Homarus americanus | reverse complement strand
TAGTTACGTATTGCTGATTCGATGATAGAGAGTGGTAGTAACTCGACAGGAGCTGCCATGCACAGCCAACCGGCCTATTGTATACTTACATTTTCTTATGTTCTTATGTGATATCGGCAATAGCGGTATATCGCCTGGCAATGATGCGTATATTGGGCTAATAGTGAGGTACGCGCATGATGAAAGTGAGGTTTATATCGGCTTTACGGAGGTGTATATCGCTGATAGTGACGTGTTGGTGACCATCTCCTGGACACCTCACATGAATCATTCCTTTATAAAAACACCAGAGTGACGTCACGCCTTATTGGCTCGGTTTGATTAGGTAAATACATGGGGCTATACTGTATGTATATATGTGGTGATTCATGTTATGTGTATGTTTTGAAGAGTGAGTGGGGTGTGTGTGGTTCCACTAAATAAGAATATTTGTCTAATTAAGGAAGATGGTCGACTAAATCCAGGGTTCAGTAACGGCAAGTAAAAGTTAGTTAATGGTGAGCTTTATAGTTTGTATTATCGTCATCATCGTGAAAGTTAATTATGTCATCCTGGCAATTTAGCAAATGCCAAAGTTGATTTTCCGCCAACTTAGCACCAGTCCACGAATAATTGTTTAAACACCAGCTTAACTAGAGTTACAACACCAGCTGAACAATGTCGCCGAACGATCACTTGTCGTTTGTTTTCAAAGTCAGTAAATAAAATCTGCTTTAAAAAATAGCATCCAACCGATGACCAGAATCCTTACTAGTTCTATGATACAAGATAAGTACTAGTGGTACTCACATCAAAAATTTTTCACAAAGCCCGATATTTCTCACGGCACTTGAAGATAAATTATGGATGGGCGTCCTATTAGTTCATATGGGACACTTGAGATGTAATATTCTAAACACATCGTGTTCATTTTACCGAAATAAATTTGTTATGTTTCACTCTACTGTTCGTTCCTGTGTGAAGAGAGTCTCATGTTGTGCGTATGCTGACACTGTGACGATCATATAATGCGGGCAGTAGAAGCTCACCTGTGTTAGTAACAGGTCCAGGAACATATGAGCAGATGTATTCTGTCATAAGTATACGCTGTCCGTGACCACTAATTAGAGAGGAATCATCTCGTGAACGCCCTAACCACAACCACAACTTTGAAGTCACTAGCTGACCGGTCACCGACTGACTGACCACGCAGCAGCAGCCCAGGGGGTTGTTCTCACATTTTGAATCATTGCCCATTGGTGTGGATGAAGCAGATTCAACAACACATTGAAGCAGTGAATATACTTGTTTTTACAGCAGACAATCTAAGCTCAGATATCATTTCACCGATAAATCAGGATGGTATATTTAACGTTTTAATTTGTGTTAACCCTTAACAACTCACACTCTTGCACTTTTCCAACTACTTAATTTGATCTTGTTTCATTTGATGCTTCATTTGATCCCCAGGGTTTCATCCACGTCTAAGTTGTTTATGTTACACTATGATGCGAGTCTGTCTTTTTCCGTGATCTCGTGACAAAGTTATAGTTTCACCAGCAGCCCAGTCTATCAAGCAAATTATTTAACTCCTCTATCATCTTTTTATTCATTAAGAGACAAGAAAAAAAATGAAAAGATGAGACGTGTTTATGGGCGACAAGCGAACACAATAACACTTGGGGTAACCTCTCACTTACGTTTTACAGTGGTTTAAAGCACGATCTACAATGCCTCTGGCGGGAGGTCGTAGCTGGCTTCTGCTAATTAGCATTTTAATTCAGCTTATATTAATTATTTTTTTTTTTGTGCGTAAAGGAATTTTGTTTTGCACCTTTCTTCTGGTATTTATTTTGTAAACCATTTTTTTTTTCTGAGAAATCACCGCGCTGATGATAGTGGTAGGTGATGATGATGGTGATGATGGTGCAGCGCCAGTATGTAATAATAGGTATGGTGATCGGTTGGCGGTGATGATAATGATAAAAGAGATCGATGATGATGATGGTGACGATGATAAATGATACGACGATGGTGGGGGATGATGATGGTGATGATGATGGCGATGATGATAATGATAATGACGATGGTGGGGATGATGATGGTGATGATGATGATGGTGACGATGATAATGATATGACGATGGTATGATATGATGATGACGATGATGATGATGATGATTCTCCATTGAGACGTGCAGAACAAGATAGTAAATACATTCAACTAAAAATCTTACTCTCGTCTTCATCACGTAAAGGCAGACATACACCGCCAACAACTACTAGAGTGCGTTTGCCTTCCGAATCACGAACTCGAGATTGAGACCAGCGCATCCGAAGCATCTATGGACAGAATGATGTACGTATCACCACTTTGACCACGTCTAACTTCCTGGGGTTCGTGGTTTAGTTAGAGTGAGAACGCACTATATTGAAGGACTGCACACACACACACACACACACACACTCACACTTCGAGATACAGCAACTCAATAGGTGTAACTCTGTGGCTCAAGACACGACAGTGTCTTTGAGTTGCAAATAAGTGTATACACTATGACTATGTGTCCCTGGCCTGTTTTAGCTGGTTTCATACACCTTGCATTGGTGTATATATATAATAGGAAATATTTATGACTGGCGAGGTACAGTACCCGAGTGTGTAGAGTAATTTAGTACTTATGATTAGGGATGATCTGTGCGTGAGTCATGTATACTTGGGATGGCCCTTTTACCAATGATTTTTAAACATAAGAGAGAGACCAATACTGGCCGCGTAAGATCGAGCGAAGTTTCAGTTTAAGTGAAGGCTCTGATTTCTTTTGCTGTTCGGTAGTGATTACGGACAGGCGTAGCTGAGCGTCGTACTGACGCTTATCTTCATGGTGGGGAGCCAGAAGAGCGTAAAAACAGACGGTGACCGTTCCTTCAGTAGCGTCGGCTTCAGCGAAACGCCAGCGTAACGATCGTTTTGCTGGGCACCGTCACGCATCCTGGCCGTTGATACTGGTAACTAGCAATGACTGGATGTGTTCTCATTGTTCGGCAGAGTTACAGTGAGCTCACGAGGCATCATCACTGGCCCTGCATGAGAGCTCAATGGCTGGCGTATTTTCATTGCAGCTGTGCTTTTTCGCCGCGCCTTCGTGCATATTCCCAGACGCAAGACATCGAAAATCCGGTAGGTGTCTCGCTCTTCTACCGAGGAAGAATGAAATAAGGTAAAGGAGGTATAGTGTCTTCCTCTCTAGCAGGAAGGAGGAGAGTAAACGAGGGAGGAAGGAAATAAGGTAATGGCAAGCGTTGGGGCGAACAGGAGATTTGAAAAAGAAAATCATAACGTGTGTGTTAATTTAGCAAAGATATCACATTACTGAATATCATTACATTGAGTCATTGGTCATTACACACATGATATTATTGAGACACACACACACAATACAGTTACAGCATGTCAATACCTGCATTCACTTCCAAACACTATAAATCAAATCTCCATAGGCACCCACAGGCCTGTTGATAGCTGGGGCAATCTGCCTCTCCCCTGACAGAGATGACGTAATCTCAAGACTCAGCTCACAAACAAGAAGAGAAAACCAAAACAATAACACTAGGTATCAAATTTTGGCTCTTATACTCAAACTGTGCGTAAGCTGGAGTATATGTATGGACAAAGCATAACAAAGTAACGTATAAATATGTTAAAGGACAGCATGGAGAATGATGAGAAAATTATGCGTAGTGATATGTACAGTGGGGAAAGTACACCCAGGGATCACAGACATACCTCGTGTTTGGTAGTAGTGTTGTGTGTGTATTATGCTGTGTGTGCATGGGGTGTT
>NW_024716729.1:0-24370 GCF_018991925.1 Homarus americanus | reverse complement strand
ACTATATATGTGTATATATATATATATATATATATATATATATATATATATATATATATATATATATATATATATATATATATATATATATATATATATATATATATATATATATATATATATATTTATATATATATATATTGTTGGCCATAAACTAGGAAAATGCTTGGACAGCAAGACAGAATACCCCGGTGAGTGATATGTTTGTATATGAGAGTTGGGCTATTTTAAAGTGTTATTTATACCCAGGTATTATCAGTTCTGTATATATGTGATAAGTAAGTGCAGTAAGAATTGTATGCAGGAGATGCTTTATAAGTTATTTGTGGAGTAATTATACAAATAATATTAATTTATACTTTATTTTTAGTTTACACAAAAAAATAAACAAAAAGAAAACAACGTGGATTAATCACTTTTGTTTCAAAGCAGTTTTCAGGCGGAGCTCCTTGGCCATGGCATGGCCATGTTGGGCAGCAGCTTTACGGGCTTCAGCGACCCTGTTAGTTGGGTGCTCAGCCTTTGATTTGAGATTACCTTTGGCCCCTGGGACCAAGGTATTCTTGGCCTGAGTTTTCAGGCGGTGCTCCATGGCTATGGCCCGGGCCTGTTGGGCAGCAGCTTTACGGGCTTCAGCGACCCTGTTAGCTGGGTGCTCAGCCTATGATTTGAGATGACCTTTGGCCCCTGGGACAAAGGTATTCTTGGCCTGGTGAGGAGGCCTATTGGCCCGGAGCTTTTGTGCAGCAGCTCTACGGGGCACTTCTTGGGGAGTATCCGATTCGGTGACCACCTCCAGGGGAGTGACCTCTTCGGTGACCACCTCCAAGGGAGTGTCCTCTTCGGTGACCACCTCCAAGGGCGTGCCCTCTTCGGTGATCACCTCCAAGGGAGTGTCCTCTTCGGTGACCACCTCCAAGGGACTGTCCTCTTCGGTGACCACCTCCAAGGGACTGTCCTCTTCGGTGACCACCTCCAAGGGACTGTCCTCTTCGGTGACCACCTCCAAGGGAGTGTCCTCTTCGGTGACCACCTCCAAGGGAGTGTCCTCTTCGGTGACCACCTCCAAGGGACTGTCCTCTTCGGTGACCACCTCCAAGGGACTGTCCTCTTCGGTGACCACCTCCAAGGGACTGTCCTCTTCGGTGACCACCTCCAAGGGAGTGTCCTCTTCGGTGACCACTTCCAAGGGAGTGTCCTCTTCGGTGACCACCTCCAAGGGAGTGTCCTCTTCGGTGAACACTTCCAAGGGAGTGTCCTCTTCGGTGACCACCTCCAAGGGAGTGTCCTCTTCGGTGACCACCTCCAAGGGAGTGTCCTCTTCGGTGAACACTTCCAAGGGAGTGTCCTCTTCGGTGACTTCCTCAGGGACTATCCTCTTGGTGACCACCTCCAAAGTCATGTCCTCTTCGGTGACCATCTCCAGGGGAGTGTCCTCTTCGGTGACCACCTCCAGGGGAGTGTCACTGTCGGTGAACTGCACTTCAAGGTGTCCTCTTAGTGACCCTCCCAGGGAGTGTCTCGTGTACTTCAGGGGTGTCTCTTGAAAGAAACCCACTCGAGAGTGTCCTCTTGGTGACCACCTCCAAGGAGTGTCCTCTTCAGTGCCACCTCCAGGAGTGTCCTCTTCGGTGACCACCTCCAGGAGAGTGTCCTCTTTGGTGACCACCTCCAAGGGAGTGTCCTCTTCGGTGACCACCTCCAAGGGAGTGTCCTTTTCAGTGACCACCTCCAAGGGAGTGTCCTCTTCGGTGACCACCTCCAGGGGAGTGTCACTGTCGGTGATCACCTCCATGGGGGTGTCACTGTCGGTGACCACCTCCTGGGGAGCGTCACTTTCGGTGACCACCTCCTGGGAAGTGTCACTGTCGCTGACCACCGCCATGGGGGTGTCACTGTCGGTGACCACCTCCTGGGGAGTGTCACTGTCGGCGATCACTTCCTGGGGAGCGTCACTGTCGGTGACCACTTGGGGACTGTCACTTGTTGTGGTGAAGGAGGCAAGGCCTTTGTTGATGAGCTGCTATGATTTAATAGCATTATCTAGCATTACGCAAATAGTTTCTGTATTGAAGCATTCTTTTTGAAAGCCTAATTTGAATTTCTTCAACGTCAGTGGAGGATACACCACATATTCATACCTGGCGTACCCGTACTTAGTTTGTCTTCCGCACTTGGCGGAATAATAAAACATTATCCCTTTGTCTGGTAAATTTCTCAGGATTTTTACCTGGTGCCGTAGGAACGAGCATCCTTGTACTACGGTCATGTTATGGTAACCGAGGTGTTCCAGATCGGCAATTTTATCCAACACAAAGTTTACGTTTGTGTAGGGGGGAATTTCAATGGAGACGCTGCAGCCCACAACCCTTACACGACTTAAATTTGTGTAAGCCTTGGCTAACTCGTCGACCACCCTACGGAGTTTGCTAGCAGCTGCCAGGAAAAAACCTTTGTCGTATTCTCCCATTTTGACCAATTCCTGGAGAGTGTGACTCTTGTTGACCTCCTCCTGGAGAGTGTGACTCTCGTTGACCACCTCCTGGGGTGTGTCCCTTTCGGCGGTCACCTGGGGACTCTCACTTGTTGTGGTGCAGCGGGCCAGGCGGGAGAGTGAGTCGGTAATAAAGTAATGTATTACACAAATAGTTTCTCTATCGAAACTTTCCTTTTTGAAACAAATTTTGAATTTCTGCAACGCCAATGGTGGAATCACCACATATTCAAATTTGACGTACCCGTTCTTAGTTTGTTTTCCGGTCAAGGCGGAATAATAAAACATTATCCCCTTGTCTGGAATCTTCTCCAGTTTTTTTACTTCTTCCCGTAGGTACGAGCATCCTTGTACTACGGTCATGTTGTGGTAACGGAGGTCTTCCAGATCTGCAATTTTATCCAACACAAAGTTTAGGTTTGTGTTGGCGGGAATTTCAAGGGAGACGCTGTAGCCCACAACCCTTACACCACTTAAAGTGTTGTAAGCCTCGGCTAACTCGGCGTCCATGCCTCGGAGTTGACTGGTGGATTCTTGAAAAAATCTTTTGTACTGATCACCCATTTTGCAAAGAAAATGTTTTATAGATATATAATAAAGGCACCCCAGGTGCCCCAGGCTCCTCAGGCACTTGTGAAAGAATGTAGTAAGAGGTTACCCGCTACTACAGAGCTGAGTGATGATGTAAACTACAGTGATGACGTGTAGTGATGCTCTGAACTGTGTAGTGATGACGTGTAGTGATACTATGAACTATGTAGTTATGATATGAACTAGAGTGATGATGTATAGTGATGCTATGAACTGTGTAGTGATGATGTGTAGTGATACTATGAACTGTGTAGTTATGATATGAACTAGAGTGATGATGTATAGTGATACTATGAACTGTGTAGTGATGATGTGTAGTGATACCATGAACTGTGTAGTTATGATATGAACTAGAGTGATGATGTATAGTGATACTATGAACTGTGTAGTGATGATGTGTAGTGATACTATGAACTGTGTAGTTATGATATGAGCTATAGTGATGATGTATAGTGATGCTATGAACTGTGTAGTGATGATGTGTAGTGATACTATGACCTGTGTAGTTATGATATGAACTATAGTGATGATGTATAGTGATGCTATGAACTGTGTAGTGATGATGTGTAGTGATACTATGAAGTATGTAGTTATGATGTGAACTATAGTGATGATGTATAGTGATGCTATGAACTGTGTAGTGATGATGTGTAGTAATACTATGAACTGTGTAGTTATGATGTGAAAGATAGTGATGATGTATAGTGATGCTATGAACTGTGTAGTGATGATGTGTAGTGATACTATGAACTGTGTAGTTATGACATGAACTATAGTGATGATGTATAGTGATGCTATGAACTGTGTAGTGATGATGTGTAGTGATACTATGAAGTATGTATTTATGATGTGAACTATAGTGATGATGTATAGTGATGCTATGAACTGTGTAGTGATGATGTGTAGTGATACTATGAACTATGTAGTTATGATGTGAATTATAGTGATGATGTATAGTGATGCTATGAACTGTGTATTGATGATGTGAAGTGATACTATGAACTGTGTAGTTATGATATGAACTATAGTGATGATTTATAGTGATGCTTAACTGCGTAGTGATGATGTGTAGTGATACTATAACTGTGTAGTGATGATGTGTAGTGATACTATGAACTGTGCAGTTATCATGTGGACTATAGTGATGATGTGCAGTGATACTATGAATTATGTAGTTATGATGTGAACTATAGTGATGATGTATAGTGATGCTATGAGCTGTGTAGTGATGATGTGTAATGATACTATGAACTATGTTGTTATGATGTGAAATATAGTGATGATGTATAGTGATGGTATGAACTGTGTAGTGATGATATGAACTATAGTGATGATGTATCATGATGCTATGAACTGTGTAGTGATGATCTCCCTCTCTTCCCTCCCCACTATCTTTCCCCTCTCCTACCTCCCTGTCCTTACTAGTCTCCCTCCCCTCTCCTCCCCGCCCTTCCCTCCCTCACCTCCTTAGTATCCCTCTCCTCTCCTCTCTGCCCTTCCTAGTCTCCCTCTCTTCCCTCCCTGCCCTCCCTAGTCTCCCTCTCCTCTCGTCCCTACCCTCCCTACTATTCCCCCTCTCTCCTCCCTGCCCTCTCTAGTCTCCCTCTCCCCTCTGTTCCCACCCTACCCTCTAGTCTTCATCCCCTCTCCTCCCTGCCCTCCCTAGTCTCCCTGTCTTCCCTCCCTGCCACACAGAGAGACATGATGTGTGATAGTAGGTAGGTCACGTCTTGGCTATCAGACCATATCCTGAGTGTAGGAGGATGTCTCTGTCTCTCTCTCTCTCTCTCTTTATTTTACAAAATGTCTCCCTCTTTATGTATGCATGTATGTATGTATGTATGTATGTATGTGCATGCCTGCCTGTCTGCCTACCTGCCTGCCCGCCTGCCTTTTTGTCTGTCTGTCTTTCTAAAAGGTCATACAACAAGTAACCCTCGACGAGCACACGACCTCACCTTAGCGAGAGTTGATGACTTCCACACACACACACACACACACACTCTGAACTTCTTAAATGATTCATTGACACATTATAAACAAAACACCTGTACTACTGTCCTCAACATCTTTGTTTAATAGCCTCAGTTAATTCCTTCCACCAAATATATAATAAGGTAAGATTATGTTACGATAATCTTTTGTTAAATGTTATATTTTGTCTCAATAAAACAATAACAACAAGAGCAACAATAACGCAATAACAGCAACAACAACTTAAACAATATCAACAACATAATCAACAACAAGAAGAATAACAACAACAGCAACAAGAACTAAAACAATATCAACAACAACAACAACAACAGCAACAACAACCAACGTCCGATTTTGTTACAATATTCCTTCGTTATTGAATTGACAGAGAGAAGCTCGGGAAGCAGCCACCCCCCTGGACTCCCCGCCCACCTGGTACGATGTCCTCCGTAAACTTCCTGACCTCTCGTACGTCTATGGGAAAGGGTCGCGGAAAGGGGACGTGATTGCTGCCCGTATCATCATTGGGTATGACTTTGCTTGGGTGATTGGTATCCCCGCATCCCCTGAGCAACGCTCTTGTGCATTGTGCAGAAGACACGACAGCAGCACCCTTATCCACTACCTCCTAAGATGCCCCCACACACAACGCTTCCGTGACGCCTGCTGGACCACCACCCCGCGACCCCCTGACGGAGACACGATGATCCTCCCCATACTGGCCAGATATTTTGTAAATAACATTGATTATGTGTTAAAGGAATATCCTTCCTTCTTTAGGCTTTAGTAAGCCTCATTATAATATTTATACTGTATATACTTGTCACACTTGCCAGATGCTTCTGGTGTCATTGTACAGGGGTACCTAGTGACAGCGCTAGGATCTCGCTTCCTCCATCAAGGAATAAACAATTGAAATTGAAAATTTTTTATTGAATTTCTCTCAACGATACACCTCAACACAAAGCACATTCATTACAGACGGCTTGTTAACTCGTCTTAAGCTTTGAGAGGCGGAAAACGAGGGAGAGAGAGGAAGGGTGAGAGAAGGGAGGAGGGGGTGGGGGCGTATTTTTTCCCTGTGTAATACCTCATCAACATTTCAAAGGCTTCTTTACCATAAACAAATAAGGTAGAATGTTAGTACCTGCCAACCCGTGAAATTTCTACCTCCCTTGAGGCCATTGTTTCCGGTGAAGTTTCGACCTCCTTTCATGGTTATTATTTTATGTGTAATTTCTACTCCCTGTCAGTCACTCATACACTCATGAGTGACACATCTACCAGTCTACCTATGGCGTCAGTCGCTCAAAGACTCATGAGTGACCCATTAGGGTGTGTCATAGGAGGGAAGATCAGCTAAAACTAATGGCCCATCACTTTTTTGGTAGATTTTAGTGTATATAAACAGAAAATAATTTCAGTTTCAATATTTTGCAACCTTTTGCTAGGTAAATTTTAGCGTGAAATTTATCGAAAATCTAACGTACAGCTGCATGGTCATTACAATTTAAATAGGCGAACATTGCTTTCTGACTTCATTCTTTAACAACCCAACTCTGTATTTTTTCTGTTTCAGATTCCCGATGCATTTATAAAGATTGATAATATTTGATGAAACAACTTTGTGTCGGACGAACCAAAATCCAGCCATCTCAGTCACTATCTTGGGTCTAGGAGAGAGCTCCTGAAGTCGGAGTTGCCTACATTGAGAGATGCTTTGAGATACGGTGTTTTAATCAGGCAAATCAGTGAAAAGAACCAAAGAACTTACACAAACAAAGACATTGCCAGTGATATGACCAAAGCTGTCTTGGCACAGTACACTCTGGCTAACACTCAGTTCAAGCCTCCAGTCATAACAAGTCAGAAGAAGATTAGTGAGAGACTGCTAGCCAGTTGGGAAAAGACAAGAGATATCTCTCTTGGGAGAGGAAAACTTGGGGTCAGGACATGCCAAGCAACTGGGACCAGTTATTTGTATAATTACTTACGTGCCCAATTGTTCTCTGTCCTGAGTTTGGATGCGATCGTGACTGTAAATCCCGAAACCCCACATCTCCTGCTGTTGCAAGCGTGAACTGAAGATTCCTGTGATCGAACTGGCATTTGTCAAAGCACAGAGAGAGAAGACTGGCAGTATAGGGGCTCTCATGATTTCTAGCCAAGATATTCCGGAGTCCAAGAGACAGGAGGCTGCCACAGAGAAACAGAAGAGGAGAAGAGTTGCCGTGGAAAAGAGACTTGAGAAGGCCCATGGTGAGGTAAAAAAGGCCGATGATTGGAGTCAAGCTGATTCAGAGTTTAATGACTTCCCCATGGCTGATCCAAGTGCTGACCAGGAATGGTATTTGTCCCCTTGAAAATAATGATCTGACCTTCCAGGCATAGATTCAGAAGAATATCCCGAAACATAGCTCTGTGACATCACGACACCACCAGTCTCGAAACTGCAGAGATAGCAACTGCCTGGATTGGCAGTGGTTTGATAACACCTGATGATGTTCACCTGATGAATCATAACAAAGTAAGGAGAGCTCAGGAGAAACTTGTCAGTAACCCTAGAGGGTTGATAAGGGGATAAGAAAAAATGGAATCAATTGTTTGTTCTTTGATGGGAGAAGGGATGACACTAAAGTGTTCATGAAAGTTGGAGATTCTGACAAGTTGTTCCCTGCCATGGTGAAGGAGGAACACTATTCCTGCTGCAGTGAACCAGGAGGGAAGTATTTGTGGCATTTCACTCCAGAGAAAGATGACATCAGGAAACCAGCTGAGATAGTGGCAGATAACATTGTGAACTGGCTCAGAGAGAGGAACGTAGACCAGACCCTGCAGGCCATTGGAGGGGACAGCACCAACACGAACACAGGGTGGCAAGGGGGGGTCATACAGTGGATAGAGCGGAAGATTGGGAGGAAGCTGGTGTGGATTGTTTGTGACCTCCACACCAACGAGTTGCCACTCAGACATCTGATCCAGGAGCTGGATGGCAAGACTCTTTCAAACAACAGATGGTCTGGTCCTCTTGGCATGATGCTGGACTTTAATCCGAACTTGAAAAATCACAGTTGGCCCTCCTCGTTGAGCTTGCATACTGTCATTGACGACCTGAGTACTGACCAGTACTATACTCATGTTGCAGTGCCATCAAAACTGGGGTCATGCCTGATAGACTTGCTTACCTGCAGATGGGTCCAGTCTCACATTCTAGGTGGCTCACAACGGCTCTCAGGTTTCTGCAGAATTTGGGTCGCTCATCATAAACTGAAGACCAGCTTCACAACCTGAGACTTATTGTCCAATTCATCGTGAGTGTCTACTTGCCAAATTGGTTCAACACCAAGGTCAAGTCATCGTTCTCCGAAGGTCCGAGGCATGTTCTCTTCCAGCTTGAGCTCCTGAGGAGTCAGCCAAGGAAGGTTGTTCAGATTGTGGAGCAGACTGTGAGGAGATCTTCCTGGTATGCTCATCCCGAGGCAGTTCTGCAGACAATGCAGAGGATCTGGGCATGACGAATCAGTTTGTGACGATTCCTTCAGGGTTAGGAAGACTCCTGAAGTCAATCTAGGTGCCAAGACCCTCACTGATCTCATAGATCTGGATAACATCCAGGCTGGCAGTGAGCCCCCTCTTACCTGCAGCCTCACCAATGTTCAAGTCAGAGCTTTCCTGGACAACCCCATGCATGTCCCTGCCTGGCCCTCGCACACCTAGAGTATAGAGCGTTGTGTACAGCAAGTGAGCGAGGCCAGCAGTCACGTGTACAGGAGAGGAGGGAAGGCTACATCCGAGCTCAGGTGGTCAGCAGGGAGGTGATGAGTAGAAACAGAAGCAAGAAAGACATGTTCTCTATGGTGTGCAGCAACACCGGTCGTAGTAGTAAAACCGGTTTTTGTATTTGATGATTTTGTTTTCTAAAGGAATATTAAATTTAATAAATGTGTCAAGATCATTCGTTTCACTCTTCTGGATCATTTTCATCCTAATAAATTAACCTGACACATTTACTTTACTTTAAATAAGCTATTTAGTGGTGTTGGTAAAAGGGTGGGAATACTGAATTTTCATAAGATTTCAAGTTAAAATTTACCTAGCAAAAAATAAAAACTTTTCAAATCTGAAGATATCACATGATTCTGCACATAGAACTACATCATTAATACCATGGGCCGATTTTTCAAACTAAAAAAAAAAAAAATTCGCCTCCGTATGACACACCCTAATGACACAGGTCACAGCGGAGTCGCTCCTCACAAAGTCCAGCCTGACCCGGGCACCCACGACTCCTCTACTGCTTTACGGTTTCTAACCAGTATGTGATGTTCTTGCTGGCATGTGACATACTTGTTTGTATTTTTGTATTCAACTTTAGTTTTATTGGTATTAGATTTTATATATATTTGTGGCCTGCTGGCCATTATGCACGTCCTGTAAACGGCAGAAGTAACAGAGCAAAATTGTACGCGATAAATATTAAACAACATTGTCAAAATGTTGTCCTGGCGCTAATTGGCTGACACGTCTAAACGCAGTTTACGCTGATTGGGTGACATTTGGTGTAAGACTTTACGCTCATTGGCTGACTTGTGTCAGTGGAGCCATTCTGATTGGGTGACACCTGTGAGAGGGATCTTTGTGATGGACCAAGTCTTGGCAAGAACTAACAGGGTTATACTAAATACACCAATCCCATTCGTAACATATATATTTCCAAGAGAGACTGTGGATATAATATAATGCTCTGAAGTATTTCTTCACGCCTTCAACTTTCTTGTTCTTTTAGTCAGAGTTACTAGAATGCGTGATGATCAAGTTCTTTACATTATATGAATTTGACTCTCCGAGTTTAACCCCCAGAGAGACCTCCTACACATACTTGCTGACGTCTTTACATAAACGATATACAATCCTAAAGTTTAATGCAAGATCTCCTAGACCAAAGAAGTTTATAGGTTATCTTTCAGTAACATTGGGAAAAACCATATTTTTATCTTTACATGAATGACACGTACTGTATTTTCTTGTCCGTCCTTTTTTTTTTAGAAAATAAACAAAAACTTATTACACGAAGGAAATATATTAGTGGCAAAACTTTACCTTCCGAGGTATGAAAGGTATTACTCTTTGACATAATCTTTTGATGGCGGCGGCATGAAAGGCGTATTGTTTACCGGGCTGCCTGGGGGAGGCTATCAGCTGGCCCAGCGGAGGCAAGAGTCCGCTGCTGATATGTTTTATGCCCAACCTTCATTAAGTTTGATGTAGCCCTCGGGTTCCATCCCTCACTCACTTGGCCTCTTCATGGACCACTTTATCTCATGAACCTCAACAAGACTATAAAAAGGAACCTTATTATGGTAACCTGTTAATTAATTTATCGTAAGCAGTATGAGTGACAGGGTAAGGGAAGGACGCGATTTTTTGTTTTGTTTTAGTATTATAGAACATCTAACGTTAGTGATTGTGTTAGGGCAGATGGGTAGACGAACGGGTAGGACCGACAGATATGTACACCTTTAGTGCCAATAAGAGAAGAAATTACGTTGAAAACTGGAGGACAATTTGATCTGGTAGTTTTGTTAATGCGGACAGACAGACAGACAGACAAATAGACACAAGCATAGCCTACCAATTGATATATCTTTCCCCTCGGCCGTAGGAATAAAATTGAAGGCATGTGATCAAATCTCCCCGTTCAGAGGTGATATGGACCCCAGTCTTAACAGGCCCCAATCAACCCCCGCCCAACATGTAGGATTAAAGCCCAAATAGGATTCGGGGTTTCTATATGAATGTTAGGTTAGGTTCGGTTAAACTGAGGCTCGGTAAGAGTAGAGTCCATTTGTCCGTCACTAAATTTTGTTACTATTTGAATCGTCGTCTCTGAAAAGTTCAACTCTCTTTCACGTCACCCGTTTGTGATAAAATTTTAACCTTCGAACTTCTGAGAATCTTACCACGGCTTGAAATGTCGGGCGGTGAGGGCTAGAAATACGAGGTCGGGGCTTAAAAGTGTGTTGTTGGACAAAATCCCCCAGGACCTGACCCGGTTAACAGGGGATTACGTCTTAAAGAAACTTTAGTTAGAGAGATTTTCGCCGACTATATGATATCAGTGGTGATATTTTACCCAGTGGTAAAGAGAGACTTTGGTGAGACTTTGGTCCTGAGAGACTTCTGTCCAGTGAGATTTTGCAATGAGGATTTATTTCATCAAATGAGAATTATGTCTGGTAAGATTTTCTCAATATGAAGGAGTCTAGCCAAAGGTTAGAACCATTTTTGGCTCTAGGATGAGTATGTGTGTGGTCTGTGTAAACCCTTCAGGAAGACTGTGAATGAGGAGGAAATAAGACTCATAATATTATATACACTTAATAATTTTCTCTCGTATCTCCATCATATCACTTTTGTTGTCATCCTGAGCTCCTCTGTCTCTTAACACGTCCGCACGCTTCATATCTCCGGTACACTTGAGAGTTATGACACCGGCATATAATAGTTAGTTGAGATAGGAATTGATGCGTTGGCTCAAATGATCTTATCTTAAGAAATAACTTCCAGAGAGAGAGAGAGAGAGAGAGTTAAAAGTCTCAGCTTACGGTAACAAACCAGTATATACAACGTACATTTATTGACAGCAAATTCTTCATTATCACACGTCACGGAATATAAACTCTCGCTAACTATCAGTAAACATAAATCAATGACTTAATTTACCACTTGATTAGATAGGAAATTGATGGTCTGGGCTCACATAATAATGATCAGTTTCACAATATATTGTAATGAACCACCAACAGCATCTAAAGTAATTAAGTCCAGATCATCGCTTTTATTTACTATTGCGTTAGAGCATCAGTGTTGCATTTTGGTGTTCGTGATAATATTTAATTCATTAACTATCACTTCCAATGACAAATAACAAATAACCAATGACAAAGAATAAATAACCTCTAAAATATAACTCCTTCATTTACTGTGTACTGTGGAAAAAAAAACACGCTGAACTATATAGCGAGAAAGTCGAGTTCCATCTATCATCTTGTCCGGACCAGTTTCTCAGGAAGGGTCGTGTAAGTGGAGACAACACAACGAAAACATTCTTCATTCCCGGTCAAGTGTTGATATATAGCCCCCACACAGACCAGTTTCCTGCTCTCTCTTGTTTTGTCCACCACATGACCGATGACCTGATTGTTGCTATGAGTGCAGTTGAGATTTTACTCCCCGAGCTGCAGTAAAGGTATATGTGTCTTAAGGTCCCCCTCCTAAGAACATACAACCTATTCTAACCTAATCCAACCTAATCTAACCAAACAATTATCTTGGTACTCATTCCCGTACTATAGCTTCAGGTTAGCTTATCCCATCGCTTTTCATAACCAACTTCATTATCACATCAGAGTATCACATCACATACATATAGCGACACAGCTTAATGCACCTTCTAACTCCTGTCACCAGTCTGAGTCACATTTCAGCAATACTGCAGTTTCTGTGCTGCCATTACGTGTAAGAGGAAAGATCATTGTGGGCTGAAAAGCCTGTTGAAGATGATTAAGTACCTGTAATTGGCTAATATTGTCTGTTGTTGTTGATATTTCTAGACCTTGAGTCTTAATAGTGATCATCCAGGGGGACTTTATGTTTGGTATTATGGAGGTTTAACTTTTCCCATACACAAGAGAATATTTAATACATAGCAATAATGAACATTCTCAGATACAGTCCACGAAAAAAAATTACACACACACACACACACACACACACACACACATATACACATACACACACACACACACACATATACACATACACACACACACACACACACACACACGGAGGCACGCATTTTTTATTGACCATAACAGGATCAAAGGATGCTGGACCTGATAACCTTTGCTAGCATGTTATCCAGGCTTGTAAAATGCTGTACCAGCTTTAATCTGCTGAATACGAAAAATTGGCCACTGTGCAACGTCACTGATAAAAAGCTTTCTGACAATCCAAGAATAAACGATGGGCTCTCTCTGACGCAGACAAAAATATGAGATAGGTGACAATTCCCTGTAGTTTTTGAGCAAACAGCTAGGATCTCCCATCAGTGCAAAATTGCCTTGTAAACCTTATATAATTCGATTCCAAATTTCCACTCCCGTTATTTGAGAATGACTACAGCAATATCTCATATACTGTGGTTAAAATTTGGCGAGGAACAACGAGACGAAGATGAAGAACTCTGTAGATGGTAACTGCTATCAAGGCTCTTTTAACAAACTTTTCAATGTCTGAGGTTTACGGGAAAGTATACCAACGAGTAGCCATGACTAGTTACAAGAGCTAAGGTGAGAAGGCAAAGAAAAACCGAGACGTCTCAGTAACAACGGTGGTAAGGGTAAATTATGGTGGCGTGTGTTGAGGAGAGTAAGTTGTAAGGGGAGAAACTGAGGGACGTTGGCGTTATAAGTTATTACTGTGCTTCAACAGTGATGGTCTCTAAAGGCGTACTATAAAGTTAGATCGTACACAAGACATTAACTGCTAAAGCTTACGAGAGTTTCATATCGCTGGTGTGTGTATGTGGGGGAGGGGGTGCCCAAGTGTTTCGTGTTCAGACACGAATTCTGGTCTTAGGATAAAGTGCCGGACGATTGGACAAAGAGAACTAGTGTGATAATTATAAGACATGGAATGAGGTGTAAGTTAGACGGATAAAAGAATATAAGAAGAAAAAACTGTGTTAGTCGAAAGGTGAGAGAATGATTCTGGTGGATAAACAGGAGAATAATGATGGTTGTGTGGAAGGGACATTTACACGGATATACCTGGCAGCACGGTATAAAAACAGGGCATTTTGAACGAAGTTTTTACGTCCTTGGAGAAGCGTGCAGTTGACAGGAATGGACGATGGGATTTCGAGGTATCTTAGAGGAAGAGAACGTGGGTGATGAAGGTGTCGGAAGGGGTTCAAGCATTTCACAAACAGGACGGGATATTTGTTAGTACGTGAAACATCATGATGAAGAAGAAATAACTCGCTATTATATTACAATCTATTTACAGTCTTTATGGATGTCTTTCAATAAGCACTGAAGGCTATTTTAAGGGATTACACCAGATAATGCATCACAAGGTTTAAAATTATTTCAAGATATTTTAGTACACACACACACACACCCACACAGATAAGCAGATGGTCAAGCAAACATCGGTTTTACGCAAACACTTACATGAAAACGTACTACAGACATTCAAACACCAAGAAACGTAGTCACATACAAAAGCTTGTGAAGGTGTTTGCTGATAATATTATCGTCATACGGGTGGCGGGGTTTCTATTGCCTTAGTAAACCAGGCCTCAGCCATGCATACTTCGTCCCAAGAAACATATGATTATAGAGTGCAGCGTTTAGTCAGAAAAAAATTTATCTCCTTTTACATTTCGCATATAAATTAAGTTTTTGTCCTAGCACCGGAAAGCTGGAGGGACCCAATATTAAAAAAATACACAGGAATATAATGCTGAGCCTGGTTCTTGTTTGTGTGTGTGTGTGTGTGTGTGTGTGTGTGTGTGTGTTAACCATCATTCACTAGGTCTTAGTTTCTGACAACAAACAACTTATAAGAACATAAGAACATAAGAACATAAGAATGGAGGAAACTGCAGCGGGCCTATTGGCCCATACTGGGCAGTCCCGTTTACACCCAACCCCTATTGCTCATATGAGCATCCAACCTATGTTTGAAGCAATTCAGCGTATTCGAGTTAATGATGATATTTGGTAACTTGTTCCATTCATCCACTACTCTGTTTCCAAACCAGTGTTTACCTATTTCACGCCTAAATCTAAATTTGTCTAATTTAAAACCATTGTTACGAGTTCGCTCCTGGTTGGATAATTTGAGTACCTTTGTAATGTCCCCTTTGTTTAGCCCTGTCTTCCACTTATACACCTCTATCAGGTCGCCCCTCGCTCTACGTCTCTCGAGGGAGTGCAAATTAAGATGCTTTAACCTGTCTCTATACTCAAGGTTCCTAATGCCCGGGATTAGTCTTGTCATTCTCCTCTGAATTCTTTCCAAGGATTCTATATCCATTCTGTAATACGGTGACCAGAACTGAACTGCGTAATCCAGGTGTGGTCTCACAAGAGCAAGATACAGTTTTAGGATGACCTCGCTAGTAGGGTGTGTCAATTTTGTCAACATGTTAAAAATCAAATTTGGTAGTCAAAATATTGTGCCTCTTTATGTCTAAACTTGAGATTAGCAAACAAAAATGAATTGAAATAACCCTCACCTACATCAATTATACCTTAAAGTTTCAAATATCAGTATTTCAACAAATTAATGAGACTTGATTAGAATTATTCACTTGATATTAACTAATCTCATGTAAGCATATGGATTATGGAGTATTTTATGGTTCTATAGCTTGTGTACAATATGCATGTCAGAACATGAACATGAACAGGCTCTCCGTGTGGGACAGTTTAATTCTTGTTTTGACTTGTACCAAGCGTGAGGATAAGGCGCCCGGCTCACTCTCCTTCTAGATATCATAGACGGTGGTTTGCTCTCATTGCACTTGCACCTACTCTACCAGACGAATTCTACATTTTAATTATTGTAAGTAGGGCATATTGATTGTCGCAGTTACTTATATCATTGTATAAAACATTATGTTCTAAGAAATTATTATGTTATTTCTGTTACAGCATTTTTGATAAACAAATTTATATTTTTTGAAACAACAATTGAATTATGAAACATTGAAATATTTTTCTATTTGTCAGATAGTGTGAAGATGTCAAAATTGAAGACAAGAAGTCAGTTGTCAACCCACTTGAGCCTGCTAGTTGGTAAAGGGAAGGAGCTTCCTGTATCAGAACTTCTAACAGTGAGAGACATGCTAAGATTAGGGTTACTCCTTCGAGAAAAAAATGCAAAGGACAGAAGGAACTATACAGATAAAGAACTCATAAATGACATGATAGTCCCTCTTCTGCATCAATGGACAAAAGCTAATGCACTATTCAAACCACCTGTGATTAATCAGTGTCGAACTATTGAGCTAAAACTAACGAAATTATGGCACAAAGCAGTTGAAACATCACTTGGTAAAGGAAACTTGGCCAGGAAAAATGAATTTCTGCACACACTTGATACTCTGTTTGACATTTTGACCTGCAAGTGCTCCATACAATTATGTTCTGAATCCAACTGTTCTCACTCAGGTAAGAGAGAAAATAATTCCCACATTGATTGTGGTTGTCCTCGTGAAAAGAAGATCCCTGTTTTAGAGCTTGAATTTATAAAGGCACAGAGGACAAAGGCAGAAGGCCAAGGAAGTATGCAAATGGGTTCAATAGATTATTCAGAAACAAAGAAGCAGATTGCTAATGCCAAGAAGAGAGAACAAATCCGAGAGAGGGAACAAAAGAAGAAAATGAAGAGTGAAGAAGCCATCCAAAGAGAGGAAGAGCTGTGTCAAGATGTTTATCACTTCTTTGATAGTTCTTCTGATGAACAGGAAGCAACATCAGATGATAGTTCCAAAGAGCCATCTGAACCTTTACCAAAGAAAATGAAATACAACACAAGAAATATTTCAAACATTGCTTTAGCTAGTATTCGCCACCATGCTGGACTTCGTGAGGCTGCAGAAATTGCAACTGCCGCTTGGATAGATGCAGGCCTCATCAGCCGAGAGGATGTATCTTTGGTGATAGATCATAATAAAATTAGAAGAGCACAAGAAAAAATAATGAAGGAAATATCTGATCAGCATGAAAAAGATTTAAGCGAGGGAGGGCTCTCCTGTCTTTTGTTTGATGGAAGAATAGATGACACAAAAGTTTTGCTAGAAGTAGAGGGAGTGAACAGAAAGTTTCCAGGTCTCATCAAAGAAGAACACTACTCTGTCTGTTCTGAGCCTGGTGGTCGGTTTTTGTTTCACTTTGCTCCCGAAACTGAAGTAGAAGGGAAGAAACATGCAGAGGTCATTGCTGATCATATTTTATGTTGGGTTCAGGAGAGAGGACTTGGCAGTTCACTGCAGGCTGTTGGTGGAGATTCAACTGCAGTGAACACCGGATGGCAGGGGGGTGTAATGACGCATTTAGAGAAAAAACTAGGAAGAAGACTTGTTTGGATTGTATGTGATTTACATACAGGCGAGCTACCTCTTCGTCATCTCATCCAGGAACTTGATGGTCCTACAAAGAGCAACAACAAGTGGTCAGGTCCCCTTGGCATCATGCTGGATGAAGCAACACAACTAGAAATAAATACAACCATTCCAAAGGTCGAAGTTGGCCCTCCCCTTCCGGCGTTGTCTGAAGGAGTCATCAAAGATCTCAGCACAGATCAATCCTATGCTTATCGTATTGCCCAAGCAATAAGATCAGGAGAAGTGCCTCAGTCATTGGCTCTCTTGGAGATTGGACCTGTCAGTCACAGCCGTTGGTTAACTACAGCTCTTCGTTTCTGCAGGATTTGGATTTCCAAACACGAATTGAAGGGCAAAGTGCTGAAGAATTTGAGGTTAATTGTTGAATTTATTATTGGAGTTTATCTTCCCCAGTGGTTTAGTGTGAAACTTAATCCTATGTGGGTGGATGGGCCCAATCACCTTTTGTTTCAATTGCAGCTAGTAAGAACACAGAGGAAGCTAGTGAGGGACATCGTGTTACCTGTGGCAAGAAGGTCCGCTTGGTATGCTCGATCAGAAGCAGTTTTGCAAGCAATGCTTTGCAGTCAATGTACCAATCTCCGAACCGAGGCTGTAGAAGTCATTCTAAAGATTAGAGGAACGCTAATAGATGACGACCAGTTGGGAGACTGTTCGTTTCATTCAAGAAAAGTTCCCCCAATAAACGTCAATGCCACCAAATTGTCAGAATTGGTTGACTTGAGTTTGGAAGTCTTAGAGCCACCATTGACAACAAGTCTATCTAGCCAAGAATTGAGAAACCTTAAAGAGACTCCAATGCAGGTGCCGAAGTGGCCTTCCCACACTCAAAGTGTGGAGAGATGTGTGAAAATGGTCACAGAAGCAGCGGGCCATGTTTACAGCCACGAGAGGCGAGAAGGTTACATCAAAGCACAAATAGCAAGCAGACTATTGATGACAAGAAACCAAAGCAAAGAGAGTATGAAGGCATTGGTTACTTTCAAATAGACTACGGATAATAAAATATAATAATTTGAAACTTGAAACAGTAACATGTGTGCAAACGCTGGTTATGTTATAAATTCACAAATATGTACATTTAAAAATCCATTTGATGTAGGTAGGACTTATTATAAAAAAAAATTTATGCCAGAATATTGTTTTGCATGCTTAAAGACTACAATAAATTACTACCAAATTACTCGATTTTCAATTTAGCCAGTTCACCCCCTAAATTGACACACCCTACTCGCTAGTCTTGTAACTAACACTCCTTTGTATGAACCCAAGTACTTTATTAGCCTTGTTACGAGCAAAAACACATTGTTTACTTGGCTTAAGGTTCCTACTTATCATTACTCCTAAATCTCTCTCGCAGTCGGATTTCTCTATGGCATCGTTGTTCATCTGGTATCTGGTTTCCCTGTTTACATCTCCTATACTGAGTACTTTACATTTGTCCACGTTGAATTTCATCTGCCATTTTTCAGACCATTCGAAAATTTTGTTTAGATCTTCCTGTAGTTTTGCTGAGTCCTCGTCATATTTAATAACACGTCCTATTTTAGAGTCATCAGCAAATTTACTTATGTTGCTGTCTATGCCGATATCTATGCCGTTTATGTATATAATAAATAATAATGGTCCAAGTACTGAGCCTTGGGGAACTCCACTTGCATGCTGTTCAATGGGACTTAGTGCCGCGTAATGCTCACCGCTGTTTCCTGTCCTGTAACCACGCCTCAATCCATTAAGGATGTCACCTGATGCCATGAGCTTACCTTCTAATTAGTCTTTCGTGGGGACCTCTGTCGAAGGCTGCTAAAGTCGAGACATACCACATCATAATTGTGCCCTCATTCACCGATTCAAACTTACGAATTTAATAGATTAGTTAGGCAAGAACGTCCGCTTGGTGAAGCCATGCTGGGAATCATTGATCAATCGGTGCTTTCTCCAGGTGATTTCGAACAGAGTTTGAAATGATTGCTTCCAGTAATTTGCCGACTGATGTTAGACTGATTAAGCGGTAGTTAGAGTATAGTGATCTATCCCTTCTTGAAAATCGGTATTACATTCGCTATCCTCCAGGATTCTGGTACTACACCTGTTTTAAGGACATGTTAAACAACTTTGCTAAGGGCATACTAAGCTCTTCCTTACATTCCTTTAATACTCTGGCAAATATCTCATCGGGACCAGGTGACTTATTAGGCTTTAGTTTGTCTATTTGCTTACTAACATCGTTACTAGTCACTACTATCTCACTTAATTTGTTTTCTTCACTATCTCTGAATAGAGTCGGTGCCTCGGGTATCATGTTTAGATTTTCGGTGGTGAAAACTGTTGAAAAATATTTATTCAAATTATTGCTCATTTCTCCGTCGTTATCAGTGAGCTCGCCGGAGTCTGACCGTATTGGTCCAATCTTTTCTCGTGTTTTAGTTTGATACATTTGGCAGAATCCTTTGGGGTTTGTCTTCGCCTCCCTTGCTATCCTTACCTCATTATTCCTCTTTGCTTTCCTTATCTCGGTTTTAACTCTACTCGCCAATACCCTATAATAGTCCCGGAGGTGAATTTCGCCAGATTTATCCTTTTCTACCATAGCCTTCCTTTGGCCAATGATGCTCTTAAATAATTATTATCCATTTAGAGCTATTGTTGTTTTGATCTGGAGTTTTTGTATGGTATGTTCTGCCTTTGTGCATTAAGTAACCACTATTTAAATTATCGAACTCAGCAATCTCAGATCTCGTTATCAGGTCGGTGTCACTGTCGTTTCACGCTGCCGCATATTCCCTCTCTCAGCTGCCTCTTTAAACTGTCAAAGCTTGCCCCTTCTGAAATCTGGCACTTAGTGGAATTTTCCTTATTTCAAGGTCTCTGAAAATCTAACTGAATCGAATTTCTTTAGATCGCTGTTTGCAAGTTCGTTCTCTACCTCGACATTAAGCACGAGGTTTTCTGTTCGTCAGAATCCAAACCAGTATATTATTACCCCGTGTGGTTCGGGTTATATAAGCCAGACTTAGAAACAACAGTCCTGGATCGTCTCGAGAAAATCCTCTGATTCTGAGTTACCCGTAAGGACAGTCCAATCTATTTGGCCAAGGTTAAAGTCGCCTACTATACAGACTTTGTTGTGTATGGAAGCCCTGCGCATTTCATCCCAGATAAGTCGCTCATTGACGCTATCAAGATTGGGGGTCTATATATTACCCCTGTGATTAATTTTTCCCGACCGTCGCTTAATTCTATCCAAATTGTTTCTGTATTCCTCTCAGTTTTTATTTCCTTATTTATTTCACACTTCAGATTATCCCTAACATAGATTGCTACTCCGCCTCCTTTTCTGGTCTGCCTATCGGTATGGAACAGTTTGTAACCCGCAATTTGGTATTCGACTGGTAATTCACGTGTGTCTAGGTTGATCTATGTTTCAGTGAATGCAATTATATCGATTTCTTCGGTACATACCAAGGCCTTAATATCATCCATTTTGTTTCTCATACTTCTACTGTTCGCGTAGTATACATTTAAGTTAGTCGTGTTCTGAGTCTTTCCCTTACCGCGTTTAGTTTTAAACTCCCTGTCTAATTTAGTTTTGTCATCATTCCTAACACTATTTCCCTGTAATCTTTCGCCTTGTTTACCCTCTCCCACTGCAGTCTCCTCCACCCCCGTGTTCCTATGTTCTCTTAGCAGTTTAAAGACTTCGATATCTTTTGAACTGCCCCCTCTAGAGCCCCAGCCAGGGTTGCTACTCCATCCCCAGACAGGTGCACCCCATCCCTAGCATAAAGGTCCCTTCTGCCATAGAAGTTGTCCCAGTTGTCAATGAAAGGGACTGATATTGACTTGCAATATCTGTCAAGACGGTCGTTAACACCAACTGCCCTTGACAACCATTCACTGCCAACTCTCCTTCTAGGCAGGACACCGCATATGATAGGGATCCCTCCCTTAGTCCTAATACGATCTATGGCTGCCTTGAACTTATCAAGAAGTTCCTCGCTCCTACACCGGCCAATATCATTGCCTCCTGCACTGAGGCAGATAATGGGTTTGTTCCCATTACCAGACAAGATATTGTCCATCCTGTCAACTATATCCCCACCCCAGCTCCTGGCAAACACACCCTCATCCTATTTTTGTTTTTACCACAAAAGGCCCTGTCCATGTACCTTACCTGTGAGTCACCAACAATTAAAGTTTTTATACCTTCCTTGTCATCCCTGCCCCTGACTGTACTAAAGTCCAATTCGTCTATCAAGGGACTGAACGGGTTGGTACACTTAGCTGTTGTTGTCGTTGTTGTCGTATCCTTCGAGTGCTTCTTGACCACCAGCTTGGTCCTCCCACTACTCACGACTTTCCACTCGTTTGATTTTTCGTCAGACACTGGCTTTACTCGTCCAGCCTCTCCTTTTAACTTCGCCAGCTCTTTCCTTAACTTCAGGTTCTCCAACGTGGCCCTCTCAATTTCTAACTTGGCCCTCGCCAATTCTTCAGTGGACCACTCCAGTTTGGTCAACAAACTCTCATACCCAAGACCGCACATATCACTGGCCATATCTGATAATTATCCCTCTGGAGCTAACCCTGCCGTGACCTTTCCCCTAGTGAGGTCAGAAGAATAAGCTATAACTCTTGAAAGGATGCCTTGGATAACTGCTATGTAAGAAATATTATTCCTTGCATGATAGACTAAGAAGGTTTTGGTTATCTCCCAAAAACACGAACGGCATAACACATTATGATGTTTTTACAAAGATAATAAATATTCTGTACACCCAACATGCTAGAGAAGACTCACAAGTTAACTCTTTAATCTTGCCCACTATCTTAGCCAGCAAACAACAGAATTGGATAACTTCTTTACGGCCGGTATTTAGTGTGTGCATAAATTAGCATAATATTGTACTTAATGCACGGCGCTTATAGCCGGAGACGGGAGTGTGTGTATAGTAACACTGCTTCGTATTTATATCTTCTTAATGGCGTTCCTTCGAAATTATAATATTATGGATTTTTATTATTTATTTTTCTTTTATCTCTGCTTAGGTCGCATAATGTCTTTAATGTAACTATTCTTAGGGTGTTTCTTGACAACCAATTAGTTTTGAACCATTTAACGTTGTTTCAGGTTATGGTAACTAATTTACGTCAAAAAAGATACCGTCAATATCAACCTCACATAAAACTGACGGATGTAAGGTCGCTGAAATATCAATAATATAGGTATTTTTTGTGAGTTTCATTGTCATATTCACTTTTGACGTATGTGTTAGAAGGAAATGATGAGGTACACGAGGAGGTGAAATTGGGCGAGGGACTAGTTCACGCAGAGGCCTGATGATCCACTCGTGCTGGCAAAAGAAAACCCCAATCCTTCCAGTTAATTCTGACACGTGATGTACTGTGGGTGTTGGTGGTCTCGGGGGTACACACACACTCATAATTAATTCATCGTTCGATATCTCTTGTCTGCTTTAACTGTGAGGTCGACCGCTGCTCTGTCTCTCCTACTGATAGTTACCAAGGCCGACTATTGCTTGGTGTCCTGGCGGGCAGGTCCTCTGGCGTCCAGAGAGATAAAAGGTTGAAAACTAATGATGCAGTATGATATACAGATAGTGAAAAGAGAGAGAGAGAGAGAGAGAGAGAGAGAGAGAGAGAGAGAGAGAGAGAGAGAGAATGACACCTACTGTAAGGTAAGTACTGTACATGAGATAAGGTTAGTCACAGCCAGAGTAAATTGAAATGTCTTGTTATTCCGTAAAGTGATCAGTTCCTTACACTGGCTGTAACATATGTATACATTCTATAGTCTCTGTTAAGTACAACTGTAACTCGGTTGTATTTTTATCATTAAGTAACACCAAGAGTGTGTTTGTCGCGGTGTGTGGGAAAATGTGTTAGCTGGATAGTCTGTGAGAAGAAACTACTTCGCTTCCCCCATCCTCAAAATATAGATGACGTCAATGTTTGAGCTTTATGTTGACACTGGCGATGGAAAGTGAGGAGGTGTGTGTGTGCAGTCCTCCAGTGACGAAGTAGAAATTTTCTGATTTTGTAATTTTGCATGGTGAAGGATATACGAAGTTATTGATCGCAGGGAGCGTAACAACCGTGTTTAACACACACACACACACACACACACACATACTGTATATATATATATATATATATATATATATATATATATATATATATATATATATATATATATATATATATATATATATATATATATATATATATAAATATAAATATATATACAGTAAATATATATAAATATATATATATATATATATATATATATATATATATATAAATACATATATATATATATATATATATATATATATATATATATATATATATATATATATATATATATATAATACGCATGAGTAAACAGTATATTAGAAAATCACCGTCCTAGTTATTGGCGCGTTTGCCGGTGTTAGCAAAATATTAGCCCAACTCAGACCGCCCAATTTTGAAACAAGCCAAAAACTCAGTCTTTTGTAAAATGATCTTAAATGTTTGGCTCTTTTCCTAATAGGCTTGCATGTTGGTAATTTTGCAAAATAACTTGCAAACAGGCCAAAACCCTGTCGATTTGCATAATAACCTTAAATGTTCGATCATTTTGCAAACAAGCAAGTTTGCAATTTGTGCAAGTTCATAATATGTCATGAAGGAATGTTCGGTGACGTATGAGAACATAAGAATGGAGGAAACTGCAGCGGGCCTATTGGTCCATACTGGGCAGTACCGTTTACACCCAACCCCTAATGCTCATATCCATCCAACCTAGGTTTGAAGCTATCCAGCTTATTCGAGTTAGTGATGATGTCTGGTAACTTGTTCCACTCATCCACAACTCTATTTCCAAACCAATATTGACCTATCTCGCACCTAAATCTAAATTTGTCTAATTTAAAACCATTGCTACGAGTTCGCTCCTGGTTGGATAGTTTGAGTACCTTTGCTATATCACCTTTGTTTAGCCCTGACTTCCATTTATACACCTCGATCAAATCGCCCCTCACTCTACGTCTCTCGAGGGAGTATTAAGATGCCCGAACCACCTGAAGTCTGTGGTCAATAGTAAT
>NW_024716728.1:0-19344 GCF_018991925.1 Homarus americanus | reverse complement strand
AATATTTCGTTGGTACAGAGAAAATGTTCACGGGCGACTTAAGAGTTTTACAGGGAGAACTGTTACAACTTGTATACTTCTCTCGATGAACACATATCTAAATGTATAATTGTGATGAAAGAATAATATTAAATGTAAATGAAAACTAAAATTATTTTTCTTCAAATAACACTACTACCTAAGAGTTGTAATTTTACATGCGTGTCTTTACTGCCCCTACCTTATGCTCTATATTACTGTATATGTCAAGATACTATTTACACGTTTTTTCCCATATTACTATCCATTATTTTCACTGTTGATAAGGCTGAATTAAAATTAAAACTTATTTTTTATTGAAAATAATTGTAACCAAAAGGCAGTTATCTACTTCGTCGCAAAAATGATTTGGCAAAAACAGTTTCATGGAAATAGATATTGTTGGTATGTACAGTATATTATACATTATGCTACTTATACAATAAAGGTGAAATGACTGCATACCGTCGAAGCATGATTAACAAATAAAAAGAACCAAGTCCGCCTGTATTGGCAAGGCTACTACAGTCTTCGAACTTGCATATCGTTAATTGTGGTTCATACTGGAGAGAAAAATGGTCCTCGACATGCTACACCTGCTTTAATTGGGTTGTCAAATATATCTTGTATCTGAGCCGGGTATATTAATTATATTTTACAGTACGACTGAAGCTTCCTGGTTCTACCGACTCACTTGTAGTTAACCTGTGTGTTTACTACTGTCAGTCTCATTTTTGTACTGTAACTTTGTTGAAATTTCTTATTAAATGACCCCATCTTCCTTGTCATTATATATTGGTATATATTATATATGTGCAGTCCACACCACTCATAAGCCACACAGACTGGCTGGGTCCATCCCTCCCTCACCTTGCGAAATATACAAACCAGACAATTAATCAGTGGTCAGCCAAAGTGTAAAGTCAACACCTACTTCTAAACTCATTAGCATGGATTGGTTTTAGAAACAAAGAAAACAAAATTTAAGTTCGTAATTTCGAGGCTGCAGTCTGTGTGGCTTATAAGTGGAGTGGACCGTATGGCTACTGAATTTGTGAAAGGAACCTTTAATTATTATTATTATGATTATTATTATTATTATTATTAATTTTGTCCTTAGTAATATAAATAAAAGGATTGCAAGTGTCATTATGTTCATCTTTAGTCTTAAAAAAAATCCCACATGCGATGGTCCTTACCTTCATTATCAGCAAAATTTATCTGTGAAAAGTAAAATGAATGAATATATTACACGATTAAACCCAAATAACCGGACACTAATTATTCAGAGCAACATCTCGTACATGGAATATAACTTTTGTTAAAATTTAAAAGACTATAAAAAGGTGAAAATCGAAATACATTTAAACAATTCAACATTTAAGTTTGTATTTATGGAGTTCTCTGGCGTTATTTTTTTGTTGTTGTCCCTGTGTTGTGGGTAGTGTTGCTTGTGTTGTGGGTAGTGCTGTTCGTACAAAAAAAAAAGCTATCTACCCACCTGGGTTCGATGTGTCTGGAAATGAACCCAATGTACAGCAGTTTTGGTTCGGTTGATTCACAAATAGTGGTCAGAATTGTTCGACATTGTGTCATATTTTATCAACGATAAACGGGACAAATAGTTTTTGTGTGTGTTCATTTGTTACCTGTGCGTGATGTTACCTGTACATTGTGTTACCTGTCCTTGATGTTACCTCTACATTGTGTTACCTGTGAAGGGGATTTTACCTGAGTAGGGTTGTTCTCTTTACCTACAATTCTTGTGTTTCTCTTTCCACAAGCTTGTACACTGAGTTAAGCTGGTTATTCCATGTATTATTATCACCGTGTCCGTTATTGTTTTATTTTCATCATTAATTTCACTTGTTCTGACGAGCGTCCTCCGTCGATCACATAATTCGTCATCAGCGGCTCCATTACTCCCTCACATCCTTCCTCATCACCGTCACGTGTTTCACTATTAACGGTAATATTATGCTCACACACATCTCTCTCTGACGGCTATCATTGTTGTGTAACTCCGCCTCAACACTTGTATGTACAATCAAAGATAAAAGTCGTGTCTCGGTTTGTCCGAAGATTAAATATAACTCGTGAAACATTCTAAGAGCCCTAACACAAGGCAGAGCGCACCAAAAGTTTTAGCCCTTCAGCATATGTTTTCACCAAATTTCACGACACTTTCATTGTCTTTCATTGTTAACGTGTGGACAAAATTACCTGGACATTTGACAGAATGTACTTGAGGATCATTAGGTGAAGGGGATTGGAGTCTTAACGTATTTTATCAGATTTTTGTTTGTGTTAAGAATTTTGTTCTTCTATTTTGTGGTTCCGACATAATATGTGATGAAAAGCTGCGTTGTTAGATATAAATCATATATATATATATATATATATATATATATATATATATATATATATATATATATGGCCCAGAGGATGATGCCAGATATTGCCAAGTGTTCAGACAATTTTGTCCTCAACTGTACATCTTGCTCACTGAGACAACACTATTATTGTTCATCTACATCTAGGAAAATATATTGAATATTTGAATGTCATTGATGTTTACGATTTACCAGTCATAAGTTATGGTGTCAGTCATTAATAAGAAGAATCTCTCTTATTTCATATTTTATTGCTAACAATTAGACAATTTTCGTAAACAACGTTAAGAAGTAAATTGCAGCAGCAAACATTCGCTGGCGGATACAACATCTCTCCCTCATTCACTCCCACAACAACAAACTTGACTGAGGCCTCGATGAACTAATGACCCAAAATTGTGCGTCTCGTTACCTTTGACGCCTGTGAAAAGGTTAAAAAAATATTAAATCCAATTTCATCTGTACTGATGTTTGGGGACCGTAGCAAGGTATCTTTGTATAAACTTTCATGTATATTAATAAAGAGAAATTGTGAGACTAAAACCACGAATCTCTTAATTTACGCTTATGGGGTGTGTGAACTTTGACCTCCGGGAATGGAATATCCAGAGGAGAGTGCGTGAGTAAAGCGACTTGTTTTATTCCCTGTTATCCAGACAAGAGTCTCTGCTCCACGGTTGATGTGGTCCTGAAACAAGAACTGCTCGCTGTTATTTGAATTCTTTAGTCTGTGTAACAATATCTCGAGCTGTGGTGTCAAGTATCACCCACTGACGTTATTTCTATTTCCGTTTTCGTTTCATTGTTATTTTATCTGTCGTCCATTTTCTATATATTTCTCTTAACTGTCTGGTGTTTCCTTATAGCGTTTTTTTTCATTCGTCAAGTTTTACGTCCAGACGTCATCAATGAGGAAGCTTATAGGTCCACTCCAACTGTACAGACACTCAGTAACTACAAGCACACAAGAGATCATTCCAAGGTCAAAGTTAGCCAAATATAACTTCCTAAGTAAACAATCAACTCCCTCAACAACCCAATGTCACGTGCCTGTAGCGCTCGGGAACTCGCATAGCGTGAGGCCTCTGTTCACGCCTACGTTTCATACAAGCTATTAATAAATTGTTAATTGTACTTATTATATTATTATTGTTCTTAGTTACTTAGGTTAATTGTATATTTATGTATGTAATTTATATGCATCATTGTCTTACTCTGTTAAGTCAACTCAAGAGTAATATTAATTAATTATATAAAATATCCAGCAAATGTCTAGATCACGTGATATGAGACGCGCTTCTCGGCCGCGTACCCACGCCACCCCAGTAGCGAAAAATCCGTGGCATAGGTTAGACGTGTCCATTCGTTCTCTAGCCTTGACCCTTGTCTAGTGCTTTATCCAGCCTTCTGCAATGCCCTAGGGGTATCAGGTATTAGTGACACGTTTAGTTAGGCCTAGGAAGGGATCCTGGTGGTAAGGAATCTCCTGTTTGGTAGGGATAATCATTTTGTAGTGATTGTTGTATATATATATATTTCGTATGTCTTGTGTAATATAGTAATGTTAAGTAATATTTGTTTGGTCTAACTCCTTACAGCATATTTTCGCCCTTCCGGCATCACTCTTATTTTATTATACACTTACTTATTCCCTTAAATTCATGTTTGCTAGTCATTACTCCCTTTAGAACATAAATTGAATTAATTAATTATCTTCCCTTTTGTGATTCACTTATTTCAACTGTTCTTACTTTTTCAAGTACATTTAGTTGAGTAGGTTTTTGGTGAGGATAATTATTGCCGTGTTCCCTATTTGTTCCTTTATTTGTTAATAACTTGGGGTAGGATTCACTCCCCAAGTATAAAGGATATTGGGATCGCGACAAGTGGGGGCCTGTCCGGGAGCTAACCACCATTGTTGCGTCATATCAAGTGTTGTTACTCGCCAGGTGTTGTTTCATCGCTAAGTATTTTTGGATGCAAGTTGCTGTGTTCACAGTGTTCATTTATATTGCTCCTGTTATTGCTTATGCTACTGGTGAGTTAACCCTTATCTTGTGTACCAGGTGTTTGGTTAATCCCTTGCTGTGTTTCACAGTTTATTGCATTTTGATATTATTAATTAGCTAGCTAGTTAGCTTAGCTGCCAGGTTACTTTTTTTTCGCTACTCGATTTTGAGTTCAACATGTTTGACCTGGAAAGCTTTTTGGCTTCACCTTCAGCCGAAGTACTGAAGGGGCTTACTAAGGCAGAGTGGCAATCCCTCGCTGCTTATTATGAAGTAGAAGGCCGCTCTTCCATGAATAAGTCTAGGTTAGAAGAGGCTGTCCTCAACTACCTTATTGACAATGAAATCATAGCCCAACCGTAGGGAAATTCAGAGGAAATTGTTACACCAAGTAATTTGGCCTTACAAGTTGAACTCAAAAGACTCGAGGTGGAGCTGGAAACCCTCAAACAACGAGGTTTGGCTCAAGGTAGTAATACTTCAACATTCAGTGTAGACAAATGTCTCAACAGTGTTCCTAAATTTAATGAGGAAGAACCAGACAAGTTCTTCTCTCTTTTTGAGAAAATTGCCCGACTTAACAAGTGGCCTGTTTCTCAATGGTCTCAACTTATTTATAGATCTTTCACTGGTAAAGCATTAGATGTGTTTTCTGCCCTCTCTGAGGATCAATGTCGAGACTATGCCCTTGTTAAGTCCGCGGTTTTGAGCGCTTATAAACTTGTTCCTGAAGCCTACCGGCAACAGTTCCGTAACTGCCGGAAGACTGACAAACAAACATTTGTGGAGTTCTTCAGGCAGAAACAGGTCCTTTGTCGGAGGTGGATTGAAAGTGAGTCTGCCCATGTAGAACATGACAAGCTTGTTGAACTAATCCTGCTAGAGGAGGTTAGAAAGTGTATCCCAGGCGACATTCGAGCACACTTGGATCAGAGAGGTATTTGTACCCTGGCTGATGCTGGTCCAGTGGCTGACCATTATTCCTTAACTAATAGAAATGTAAATTCCAGGTCTTATGCTCCCATGTCCCAGTCCTTCACTTCCTTCAAGCGGCCCACACCAACATCTACACCAGGGTCCCTGCCTCTTGTCATACCGACCCGACCCTCAGGTTCTGCATCATCTACCCCGGGTGAGCCCATGGTCCATGGAACAGGTGGATCCACTCCTACTGGTGAGAGAAACTCCAGTTGCAGGTACTGTAAGAAGCCAGGACATGTCATCAGCGACTGTCTCAAGTTAAAGAAAAGAAATTCCTCTCGCCAAGGATCCCCTACTCTTTTGGTCAGGGTGGCCGAGCAATCGGAGAAATTATTGGAGCCCTGTGTCACTGCCCTCAGTCAGACTGTTGCACGTGACACCCAAACAGTAACAACTATTATGGCGGCCCCACTCAGGTGTTCCTTTACTCGTGTTTAATTTACTGTGACTTCAAACAATTATCTGGTTTTTCGGAGAATTTGTAACCAGAAATGTATTTTGTTAATTTACAGTACAGCTTGTTCATGATAATATGTGATAAATACAGAAGATTTCATATTCCAACAATTTTTGACACTGCAATTAATTCTATACACTGTCTGTTTACCCAGTTGATTAAAGCTGAGTTTCGTTGGTACTGAGTTTGTTGATAATTATTATGTGGAGAATTAATACTACCTTAGCCTGTTCTCCCAAGGTGGAGGAGGCGGTGATGAGAGGGAGGTAACTGAGGCGATGAGAGGGAGGTAACTGAGGCGATGAGAGGGAGGTAACTGAGGCGATAAGAGGGAGGTAACTGAGGTGATGAGAGGGGGGTAACTGAGGCGATGAGAGGGAGGTAACTGAGGCGATGAGAGGGAGTTAACTGAGGCGATGAGAGGGAGGTAACTGAGGCAGGAGAGAGGAGGTAACTGAGGCGATGAGAGGGAGGTAACTGAGGCGATGAGAGGGAGGTAATTGAATTGAGAGGGAGGTAACTGAGGTGATGAGAGGGGAGGTAACTGAGGTGCACGAAGATCCACGAGACCCTAAACCCCTTTTGCCCCTACTAATTCCCCTGCCTCCTACTACCTCCGCCCCTCTTACTCTCCCCTGCCCTTCCTACTCCTCCGCCCATCCTCCCTCCGCCCCTCCTCCCCTTTCCCCTACTCCCCGCCCCTCCTCCCCTTTTCCTCCTCCCGCCCCTTCTCCCCTTTCCCATCCTCCCTCCCCCTCCCCCTCCTCCCCCCCGCCCCCTGCCCTTCCCTCGCCCATCCTCCCCACCTCCTCCCCCACCCCTCCTCCCTCCCCCCGCCCTCCTCCTGCCCTCCTCCCCGCCCCTCTTCCCCCGCCCTCCTCCCCCGCCCCTCCTCCTCCTCCCCCCGCCCCTCCCGCCCCTCCTCCCCCCCTCCTCCCTCCCCTGCCCCTCCTCCCATCCCCCACCTCTACCGACGCTCACGAACTTATACTCACGGGGTTTTCCTCCAAAGTTCCTTCTATTCCTTCTCCTGACGTAGTGACCGTAGTTCTGGTCGGTCTCCTCCCTATCTCCACCAGTCCCGGAGTTCCACGTAGAGAACATTCCATCGGCAAATCATTGTTTACAATAATACAAACTTTTTGCTCTAACTCAATCAGTATTGTTGAGTATTTATCATTACGTGAAGTAAATCATATTATAAATTAGCTATTATCTTGTCAAGTGAGATGTTGAGCTGATAGTTATATTTTCCAAGAGTATATCATTAATGCTAAATAATATACAGTTCATATGATACATTTAGTCGATAAGAAGAATAAAAGTTAGTTATCAATAGACTGTTCTGTACATCAGTGATTGTAATGGAATATAAGTATTAGATATATATCGTCGATGTAATATTCTAGACCATTGTGTATTATGAATATCACCCGTGAGTGGGCGGCCCGTAGCAGCCTTGCCAATACAGGCGGACTTGGTTCTTTTTATTTGTTAATCATGCTTCGACGGTATGCAGTCATTTCACCGTTATTGTATAAGTAGCATATTGTATAATATACTGTATATACCAACAATATCTATTTCCATGAAACTGTTCTTGCCAAATCATTTTAGCGACGAATTAGATAACTGTCTTTTGGTTACAATTATTTTCAATAAAAAAAATAAGTTTTTATTTTTAATTCAGCCTTATCAACAGTGAAAATAATAGATAGTAATATGAGAAAAAACGTGTTAATAGTATCTTGACATGTAACAGTTATATAGAGCATAAGGTAGGGGCAGTATAGACACAAAAGTAAAATTACAACTCTTAGGTAGTAGTGTTATTTGAAGCAAAATAATTTTAGTTTTCATTTACATTTAATATTATTCTTTCATCACAATTATGCATTTAGATATGTGTTCGTCGAGAGAAGTATACAAGTTATAACAGTTCTCCCTGTAAAACTCTTAAGTCGCCCGTGAACATTTTCTCTGTACCAACGAAATATTGCTAGTAGGTTTGGAGTAACTATATTTGCAATTTGATGGAAAAGTAATTAAAATGCAATATTTTATGGCGAAGAGGATGAAAGTGACTTATCCAATAAAGTACTTGTAATTATGAGGACATGTAATTGAAAATGAAAGTGTCTTTAGGTTATTAACTGTATACCAGATCTTCAAACGTGGGGTAGAGATTTTGTACTGTATACACCATTTTATGATTCTGTCCCGTCGTCTACCGTTTAAAATTAATACCCACTGAGCTCAGGTTGCTGCTACCACTACAATAACATTAGTGGGAAATCGTTGATCGATTCAAGATTTAAGGTAAAGCGAAGATATGATTGTTGGCGATGGATCTGCTATGATTAAAGCTTTTGGTGTATCCTTATAGAGTTTTCACATGTTTGGGGATCAGTCAGGTGAAATTCAGTGCTCAGTTTGCTGACTCTGATGTAACTTGACGAAGAAATACGTTCGGAAGATGTTCTTTTTTCCCTTCCTCAAAGAATGGGTTGCTTTGCACACACCTAACAACTCTCTTAGATAAAGGATAGACTCACCCACCCTGAAATTAAAACCTCACTCCTAGCATCCACGTTCAAGAAAGCTCTTTCCTTTGTGAGCTTTTTCAGTGTTGTTATCACGGAGCTTTAAATTTAGTTCCGAAATGAGTTTTGTTGGCTGGGGTTGGTGGCGCAACCTTGTAATCCGGCGACTCGGAGGCCTGGGCCAGGGACGGCTTGAGGTGAGGATCACTGGTGCGGGACTCCCCATGTTGAGAGGGTGTCCGCACTAAGCTCGGCATCAATATGGCCACCCTTGGGTAGCTAAGGGCGTCCAGGTTGACTAAGGAGGTGTGAACCGGGCCAGGGGGGAAACCCAGCAGCCAAAAGCACCTGTGTCGAGCAGTAGTGGGATCGCGCCCGTGAGTGGGCGGCCCGTAGCAGCCTTGCCAATACAGGCGGACTTGGTTCTTTTTATTTGTTAATCATGCTTCGACGGTATGCAGTCATTTCACCGTTATTGTATAAGTAGCATATTGTATAATATACTGTACATACCAACAATATCTATTTCCATGAAACTGTTTTTGCCAAATCATTTTTGCGACGAAGTAGATAACTGTCTTTTGGTTACAATTATTTTCAATAAAAAATAAGTTTTTATTTTAATTCAGCCTTATCAACAGTGAAAATAATGGATAGTAATATGGGAAAAAACGTGTAAATAGTATCTTGACATATACAGTAATATAGAGCATAAGGTTAGGGGCAGTAAAGACACGCATGTAAAATTACAACTCTTAGGCAGTAGTGTTATTTGAAGAAAAATAATTTTAGTTTTCATTTACATTTAATATTATTCTTTCATCACAATTATACATTTAGATATGTGTTCGTCGAGAGAAGTATACAAGTTATAACAGTTCTCCCTGTAAAACTCTTAAGTCGCCCGTGAACATTTTCTCTGTACCAACGAAATATTGCTAGTAGGTTTGGAGTAACTGTATTTGCAATTTGATGGAAAAGTAATTAACATACAATATTTTATAGCGAAGAGGATTAAAGTGACTTATCCAATAAAGTACTTGTAATTATGAGGACATGTAATTGAAAGTGAAAGTGTCATTAGGTTATTAACTGTATATCAGATCTTCAAACGTGAGGTAGAGATTTATGTACTGTATACACCATTTTATGATTCTGTCCCGTCGTCTACCATTCAAAATTAATACCCACTGAGTTCAGGTTGCTGCTACCACTACAATAACATCTGTGGGAAATCGTTGATCGATTCAAGATTTAAGGTAAAGCGAAGATATGATTGTTGGCGATGGATTTTCCATGATTAAAGCTTTTGGTGTATCCTTATAGAGTTTTCACATGTTTGGGGATCAGTCAGGTGAAATTCAGTGCCCAGTTTGCTGACTCTGATGTAACTTGACGAAGATATACGTACGGAAGATGTTCTTTTTTCCCTTCTTCAAAGAATGGGTTGCTTTGCACACACCTAACAACCCTCTTAGGTAAACGATAGACTCATCCACCCTGAAATTAAAACCTCACTCCTAGCATCCACGTTCAAGAAAGCTCTTTCCTTTGTGAGCTTTTTCAGTGTTGTTATCACGGAGCTTCAAATTTAATTCCGAAATGAGTTTTGTTGGCTGGGGTTGGTGGCGCAACCTTGTAATCCGGCGACTCGGAGGCCTGGGCCAGGGACGGCTTGAGGTGAGGATCACTGGTGTGGGACTCCCCATGTTGAGTGGGTGTCCGCACTAAGCTCGGCATCAATATGGCCACCCTTGGGTAGCTAAGGGCGTCCAGGTTGACTAAGGAGGTGTGAACCGGGCCAGGGGGGAAACCCAGCAGCCAAAAGCACCTGTGTCGATCAGTAGTGGGATCGCGCCCGTGAGTGGGCGGCCCGTAGCAGCCTTGCCAATACAGGCGGACTTGGTTCTTTTTATTTGTTAATCATGCTTCGACGGTATGCAGTCATTTCACCGTTATTGTATAAGTAGCATATTGTATAATATACTGTACATACCAACAATATCTATTTCCATGAAACTGTTTTTGCCAAATCATTTTTGCGACGAAGTAGATAACTGTCTTTTGGTTACAATTATTTTCAATAAAAAATAAGTTTTTATTTTAATTCAGCCTTATCAACAGTGAAAATAATGGATAGTAATATGGGAAAAAACGTGTAAATAGTATCTTGACATATACAGTAATATAGAGCATAAGGTAGGGGCAGTAAAGACACGCATGTAAAATTACAACTCTTAGGTAGTAGTGTTATTTGAAGAAAAATAATTTTAGTTTTCATTTACATTTAATATTATTCTTTCATCACAATTATACATTTAGATATGTGTTCGTCGAGAGAAGTATACAAGTTGTAACAGTTCTCCCTGTAAAACTCTTAAGTCGCCCGTGAACATTTTCTCTGTACCAAGGAAATATTGCTAGTAGGTTTGGAGTAACTGTATTTGCAATTTGATGGAAAAGTAATTAAAATACAATATTTTATAGCGAAGAGGATGAAAGTGACTTATCCAATAAAGTACTTGTAATTATGAGGACATGTAATTGAAAATGAAAGTGTCTTTAGGTTATAAACTGTATATCACATCTTCAAACGTGAGTTAGAGATTTATGTACTGTATACACCATTTTATGATTCTGTCCTGTCGTCTACCATTTAAAATTAATACCCACTGAGCTCAGGATGCTGCTACCACTACAATAACATCTGTGGGAAATCGTTGATCGATTCAAGAGTTAAGGTAAATCAAAGATACGATTGTTGGCGATTGATTTTAAGATTAAAGCTTTTGGTGTATCCTCATAGGGTTTCTACATGTTTGGGATCAAATAGGTGAACGAAGGCCCAGTTTGTTGACTCTGATAACTTCTGACGAAGATATACGTACGGAAGATGTTCTTTTTTCCTCTTCAAAGAATGGGTTGTTTTGCGCACACTTCCAATAACCCTCTTAGGTAAAGGATAGACTTATCCAATTCTGAAATTAAAACTCACTCCTATATCCACGTTCAAGAAAGCTCTTCCTTTGTGAGCTTTTTCAGTGTTACATTACGGAGCTTTAAATTTAATTCCGAAATGAGTTTTGTTGGCTGGGGTTGGTGGCGCAACCTTGTAATCCGGCGACTCGGAGGCCTGGGCCAGGGACGGCTTGAGGTGAGGATCACTGGTGCGGGACTCCCCATGTTGAGTGGGTGTCCGCACTAAGCTCGGCATCAATATGGCCACCCTTGGGTAGCTAAGGGCGTCCAGGTTGACTAAGGAGGTGTGAACCGGGCCAGGGGGGAAACCCAGCAGCCAAAAGCACCTGTGTCGATCAGTAGTGGGATCGCGCCCGTGAGTGGGCGGCCCGTAGCAGCCTTGCCAATACAGGCGGACTTGGTTCTTTTTATTTGTTAATCATGCTTCGACGGTATGCAGTCATTTCACCGTTATTGTATATGTAGCATATTGTATAATATACTGTATATACCAACAATATCTATTTCCATGAAACTGTTTTTGCCAAATCATTCTTGCGACGAAGTAGATAACTGTCTTTTGGTTACAATTATTTTCAATAAAAAATAAGTTTTTATTTTAATTCAGCCTTATCAACAGTGAAAATAATGGATAATTCAGCCTTATCAACAGTGAAAATAATGGATAGTAATATGGGAAAAAACGTGTAAATAGTATCTTGACATATACAGTAATATAGAGCATAAGGTAGGGGCAGTAAAGACACGCATGTAAAATTACAACTCTTAGGTAGTAGTGTTATTTGAAGAAAAATAATTTTAGTTTTCATTTACATTTAATATTATTCTTTCATCCCTGTAAAACTCTTAAGTAGCCCGTGAACATTTTCTCTGTACCAAGGAAATATTGCTAGTAGGTTTGGAGTAACTGTATTTGCAATTTGATGGAAAAGTAATTAAAATACAATATTTTATAGCGAAGAGGATGAAAGTGACTTATCCAATAAAGTACTTGTAATTATGAGGACATGTAATTGAAAATGAAAGTGTCTTTAGGTTATAAACTGTATATCACATCTTCAAACGTGAGTTAGAGATTTATGTACTGTATACAATTCATTTTATGATTCTGTCCTGTCGTCTACCATTCAAAAATTAACACCACCGAGTTCAGGTTGTTGCTACCACTACAACAATAATATCTGTAAAAACTGTTGATCTATCCAAGATTTAAGGTAAAGTGGAAGTATATGATTGTTGGCGATGGATTTTCCATGATTAAAGCGGTGTATCCTTATAGGGTTTTTACATGTTTGGGGATCAGTCAGGTGAAATTCAGCCCAGTTTGCTGACTCTGATGTAACTTTGGACGAAGATATACGTGATGGAAGATGTTCTTTTTTCCCCTTCAAAGGAATGGGTTGCTTTGGTACACACCTAACAACCCTCTTAGGTAAAGGATAGACTCATCCACCCTGAAATTAAAACCTCACTCCTAGCATCCACGTTCAAGAAAGCTCTTTCCTTTGTGAGCTTTTTCAGTGTTGTTATCACGGAGCTTCAAATTTAATTCCGAAATGAGTTTTGTTGGCTGGGGTTGGTGGCGCAACCTTGTAATCCGGCGACTCGAAGGCCTGGGCCAGGGACGGCTTGAGGTGAGGATCACTGGTGCGGGACTCCCCATGTTGAGTGGGTGTCCGCACTCAGCTCTGCATCAATATGGCCACCCTTGGGTAGCTAAGGGCGTCCAGGTTGACTAAGGAGGTGTGAACCGGGCCAGGGGGGAAACCCAGCAGCCAAAAGCACCTGTGTCGAGCAGTAGTGGGATCGCACCCGTGAGTGGGCGGCCAGTAGCACTCCCCAACCACCCAGCTCTAAATGGGTACCTAACTTTACATTTGGGAAAGTGAAGGCGGGAGAGTTCAGTGCCAGCCACGGTGTCTCCTTAAATACCACAGGCTTAGTTTAGAGTGTGTTGTATGCACAATGTCCCTAGAAAGCAGTCATGATTATAAGAACCAATTTCGTCTTTCACTGCTTTTGAAGGCTATTGACTTAAGGGGAGGGGGGGGGGAGTGAAAGGCGTGGCCTAGTAGGGCGGACAGGTGTAACGCTTGTCATTAATTAATAAAGAGCTTGTAAGCTGGTAAGATTAATTCGTAGAGGAATACGTCTCCTTTGTGAGTCAGCTTATTCACAACTTGATAACTCGGTTAAGCGCGATGTTTCCAGAAGTTGCTAACCATGTTAACAAGTTTAGCAAAGACGGTGACTATAGTGAGTGACTTTGGCTCCTCCTCGATAACAAAAGTCAACTTGTTATCTCAGCGTTCACGTAGAGCGGGGAATCATTAGTTTAGGCATAGCGGGTGTTTCGCATAGTGTATGTGTCTTAATATAGGCATAGTTTATGTGAGTATATGTTTGTTAGCATAGCATGTGTGTCTCAGTGTTGACATGCCGAGTATATCTCAGTTTTGGCATAGCGTGTGTAGTGCATTCCAGAGGCAGGCGAAGATTTACATCCTCAACTGACTGGGTTTCGTGTGTATTCCAGTACAACAACGAGCATTGCCCAGCGTGCTTGTTCAGTTTACCTTCATCGCTCTTTAATAAGTGGGAACAACACAAGAGGCGGTTTTCTGTACAGTCTTACAACACCAGAGATGATCAATCCTGTGTCGTCCAGGGCAGAGTTGGATCCTGACATCAATTATACAGACATTTCACTCCACCAATTCTATTTATCTCATTCCACTCTTAGGTAAGGTGGATTAAAGGGTATAGAAACCTAGAAGGGGGAAATAACATTGGTGGAAAGCTAGAGTGGAAACCGACAGGAAAATACCTCCCCCTCCCCACAAAAATATTTAACACACGGGTAGAAAAATCAACACACATTGTATATATCCTGACTTTACACATGTAGTATACCAAGTGAATCTATAACACCCACGGAGATTCACAACACTTCAAACTAAACTATCTTACAAAGCCTAACGTGTCCTTAATTAGATCAGGTTGGGTATAGTGATTCTATTTCATCAGGTGAGGGCTGGGAAGCCTTGTGTTCTCCCGTTAAAGGACTAGCTTGTTACCTATGCCTCTAAACCTTTTTTAAAGCACAATTATGATTAGATTAGGTTAGGTTAGGTTAGGATAGGATAGGTTAAGTTAGATTGGGTGAAGTATGGTTAATCCGTGAATTAAAACAAAATTTTTTATCTTCGTTTCGTTAATCTGACAATTTATTTTCGTGGGAGTATCAACAGCAAGAAGCACCAGGGTTGTATGCAGACTGATTGCAGAGATGGGGGCCACAAGCATAATGAATTAACGAGCTTCAAACACTAAACAACCTTGAATGACAGACCACAAACGACACAATCTCTTCCCCTGATAACACTAATTACTAAAAAAAAAATATACCAGATTAAACTCTTCTTATACACAGGAAGAGCCAAGAGTGTTTAAAGGAAGTTAGTTTGATTTTTTATAATATCAGTAAAATCGATTCTAACATTACAAAGTTGTTTATCCGTCAAAGACTTTTTATGCATTTTATAATTTTATATTTATTCCCCGATATCCTGAGTATGTCCATTCGTGTGTTCGTTTCCGTGTATGATCATGTGTTATTGTGTACGTGTGTCGTCCGTAGGTTCGTGTGTTCATCTTTCTAGGAAGGAAGTTTAACCCTGACAGCTTGAATAAAGGACCCTGGCCAAACTCTGTACCTGACATGACCCAACCTAACCTAAACACAATTTAAACTAAACTGAACACGACTAAACCATGCTGCTATCTATCTAAATTTTGTCAAGCTCAAATGATCCTTGTCACCACTGTCATACACCCACCAACCCACAGTCATACACCCATCAACCTACAGTCATACACCCATCAACCAACAGTCATACACCCACCAACCCACAGTCATACACCCATCAACCTACAGTCATACACCCATCAACCCACAGTCATACACCCTGTACTGTCATACACCCACCAACCCACAGTCATACACCCATCAACCTACAGTCATACACCCATCAACCAACAGTCATACACCCACCAACCCACAGTCATACACCCATCAACCTACAGTCATACACCCATCAACCCACAGTCATACACCCACCAACCCACAGTCATACACCCACCAACCCACAGTCATACACCCACCAACCCACAGTCATACCAAGCAGTCCGCCACACCCATCCTTTCTGATCTATACACCTGGCTACAGTCAGCCACCCACCAGCCTACAGTATGCACCTGTCAGCCCCACAGTCATGCCTAGCCACAGTCATACACCCACCAACCCACAGTCATACACCCACCAACCCACAGTCATACACCCACCAACCCACAGTCATACACCCATCAACCTACAGTCATACACCCACCAACCCACAGTCATGCACCCACCAACCTACAGTCATACACCCATCAACCCACAGTCATACACCCACCAACCCACAGTCATACACCCATCAACCCACAGTCATACACCCACCAACCCACAGTCATACACCCATCAACCCACAGTCATACACCCATCAACCCACAGTCATACACCCATCAACCCACAGTCATACACCCACCAACCCACAGTCATACACCCACCAACCCACAGTCATACATCCATCAACCCACAGTCATACACCCACCAACCCACAGTCATACAGCCACGGTAACACGTTGCAGTTACAGTCCAAACTCCTTGTACACTTGAGGGCGGTTGACAACATGTGAACGCTGCTTGCATTATAAAGTGTCAGAATAAAAAACTATAAAAAAAAACTCCGATACTAAGAAAAAACTAAGTAAATTAATGTTAAAATATCAATCTACCTTACCTACATCACCTCCTTAAGTAGATGGTATATTATCCAGCATGTCCAGGGAATATTGTCTAAAATAATACAGTATAATTGGTTATTTTACTTCAATTATGACCTTGTGTGATAATAGGACATAGTACCATATAAAACCTTTTCTCAAACTGTTAAATAACTCAACAAAAATAATAATAATCCATTCTAAACAACGGATTATCAGACGTAGATGTCATAATTCAGCTCATCATTATTATCCATACACTCTCGTGTATAAATTCCACCGTCAAAATTTGTATTGTCGGAAGAAGTTTTACTGTCTGAATGTCTGTCTAATTCTACAAAACTCTCCGTTAGTATCCGTCTATTTCCTCTGTTACCTCATCACTTAAGAGTATTACAAAATATTACCACTTACTGTAACACCTGATGTGCATACTCATATTTATAATCCTGTGTATTTTGTAACTGAAAGAAAATACAGGTACAGGAATATTTAGTTACTCTTGCGGTATACAAAATCATACATCTATCTATCTATCTATCTACTGTATCTATCAGTTGACCTCTGACCCAGCTTGGAGAAGGTTGTGCCCGAAAGTGCTCCCGTTAGAAACCAAGGAAAATGGCCGCCTTGGATCGTTGTGTCGTGGGGGAAGAGGAGGGGAGTGTGGGGAAAGACGACCTCCTTGCCACTCTGTTAAGGCAGCTGGGGCAGTTGAGGAGTGAGGTTGACATTCTAAAGGGGGAAAATGAAGCCCTCAGGACGGAACTCCTTCAGGTAGGTGTCCTGCCTTGCAGGACACCTGCGAAGGAGGAGCAGGCGTGGAGAGTGGTTGTCTCCAAGGGGACTAGGGTCAGGCTCAGGAAAGCTGACCAGGGTGTGGAGTGTAGTAACCCTTACCAGGTGCTACAGGAAGCTGGCGAGGAAGAGAGGAGGCAGGACGGTATGGATCAAGGAGAGGAAAGGGCAGTTGTACAAACCCTGCCCACAGGTAAGGTCGTGGTAGTTGGTGACAGCCAGGTGAGGTTTATGGATAGGGCTTTTTGTGCGAGAGATAGGAAACGTAGGACTAGGGTGTGTTTTCCTGGGGCTGGGATAGGGCATGTAGCCGAGAGGTTAGACAGGGTTTTGTCAGGGGAGGGTACCTATCCAGTAGTGTGCCTTAGTGTGGGAGGAAACGACATAGGTAAGGTTAGGAGTGAGGAACTTTTCAAGAGGTATAGGGAGGCGCTGGGGAAGATTAGAGATAGGGGAGGGATCCCGATAGTATGTGGTGTCTTGCCTAGAAGAGGGGTTGGTCGTGAATGGCTGTCCAGGGCAATTGCTATAAATTGCCGACTGGAAAAACATTGTGCAAACAATGGTTGGGCATTCATTGATAACTGGCAACGATTCTATGGCAACGACTACCTGTACTGTCGCGACGGAGCACACTTGCCTCGTGAGGGGGTAAAGACGTTGTCTGCATCCCCGGAGCGTGAAATTGTCACTCCGAAGGGGGGGGGGGTTCGCCAGTAAAGAGGGGTCAGGGGAAAGTGGGAGTCAAAAAATAAGCAGGTCCTGGGAAGTAAAATTAGTTGCTCAGGACAAGGGGTAAAACAGGACCAGGGAAGGGTAGGTTTAAATGTATACTATACAAACAGTAGGAGCGTTAGAAATAAAATAGATTTGCTGAGAGCGGTTGTATATACCGAGAATGTAGACGTCATAGCTATCACCGAAACTTGGATGAATCTGACGAGCAAAATTTTTTTATCAGAGTACCACATAGAAGGGTACAACCTTTTTCACAAGGACAGGGAAGGTAGGAAGGGGGTAGGGGTCGCACTCTTCGTCAAGGATACATTAAAATGTTGTATTCATAATTCAATAAAGGGTGAAATAGGAACCGAATCTGTGTGGGTAGAAATCACGGAAGGAAGAGAAAAACTAATTATGGGAGTAATTTACCGGCCCCCAAGTCTTGGCAAAGAAGCAGCTCAGCCCATATGGCAGGAAATGAGTAGGGCAGCAAAATACAACAACCTATGCATTATGGGGGATTTCAACTTCAGAAATATTGTCTGGGACAACATTGTAGGCGACTATGAATCTGAAGACTTCCTAGACACAGTACAGGACAATTTTGTGAAACAACTAATTACAGAACCTACTAGAGGTGACAATATATTAGACCTAAAATTAACAAATAAAGAAAATATTATCAGAGATATCACAGTAGGGGAAGAACTAGGTAACAGTGATCACAGAGAAATCAGGTTCACCCTAAATTGGGAAACGAAAGACAATGACAATATGGTCAGAGTCCCAAACTTTCGAGGATGGCAGATTATCCAGGAGTTAGAAAGGTACCTGGAGTAGGAGTCCTACAAAAGGAACAATCGTCAGTTGATGGAAGGAACAAGGTCGTTGACACAACAATTGATCATGACTATAATATATTCACTGGTATACTACATAAAGCACCAAGACAAAATACCACAGAAAATTAGGTCAAATAAGAATGAAGACTGGTGGATGACCAGAAAACTTAAAAGGCATGACATAGGAATAAAGAAAGGTATAAGAAATTAAAGGGAGGGGAGGAGCAGCTCAGAAGCAGGTATAATGAACTATCTAGGAATGTTAAGAAAAATGTAAGGAAAGCAAAGAGAGACTATGAAATCAAAATAGTAAGAGAATCCAAGGCGAATCCCAAGGGATTTTTCCAGGTATATAGGACAAAGATCAAGGACAAAGTTGGGCCTTTAAAGTCAGGGAGGGAGAATTGATAAATGGCAGTGAAGAAATAAGCAAAGCATTGAACAGCTACTTCTTATCAGTTTTCACAAAAGAAATTTGAGATGAAATTCCAGAGGTGGAACTGATATTTAAGGAAAAGGAAGAAGAGAAATTAAAGAATATCACGATCAGAAAAGAGGATGTTCTTAAGAAGATAAATAAACTAAAGAAAACAAAATCCCCAGGGCAGGATGAAATTTTCCCTCGAGTCTTGAAAGAGTGTAGGGAACAGATTAGCGGACCCCTCGTAAACTTATTTACAAAATCATTAGACACTGGAGTTGTGCCAGACTTGTGGAAACAGGCAAATGTAGTACCCATATTCAAAAAGGGAGACAGAGCATCAGCGTCAAATTAC
>NW_024716727.1:0-11676 GCF_018991925.1 Homarus americanus | reverse complement strand
TAATCCACCCGACATAAATATGGGAGAGATTTCTGTACACCATAACCTACCCCCCATAAATAAGGGAGAGGTCCTTGTACCCCTTAATCTACCCCCCATAAATATGGGAGAGGTTTCTGTACCCCATAATCCACCCCACATAAATATGGGAGAGGTTTCTGTACCCCATACTCCACCCCACATAAATATGGGAGAGGTTTCTGTACCCCATAATCCACCCGACACAAATATGGGAGAGGTTTCTGTACCCCATAATCCACCCGACATAAATATGGGAGAGATTTCTGTACCCCATAATCCACCCCCCATAAATATGGGAGAGGTTTCTGTACCCGTTAATCCATCCACCATAAATATGGGAGAAGTTTCTGTACCCCTTTATCCACCCGCCAAAAATATGGGAGAGGTTTTAGTACCCCTTAATTCACCCCACATAAATATGGGAAAATTTCTGTACCCCATATTCCACCCCCCATTATTATGGGAGAGGTTTCTGTAGCCCATAATCCACCCCACATAAATATGGGAGAGGTTTCTGTACCCCATAATCCACCCCACATAAATATGGGAGAGGTTTCTGTACCCCATAATCCACCCCCATAAATATGGGAAAGGATTCTGTACCCCATAATCCACCCCCATAATTATGGGAGAGATTTCTGTACCCCTTAATCTAACCCCCATAAATATGGGAGAGGTTTCTGTCCCCCTTTATCCACCCGCCATAAATATGGGAGAGGTCCTTGTACCCCTAAATCCACCCCCCATAAATATGGGAGAGGTTTCTGTACCCCATAATCCACCCCACATAAATATGGGAGAGGTTTCTGTACCCCAAAATCCACCCAACATAAATATGGGAGAGGTTTCTGTACTCCATAATCCACCCCCATAAATATGGGAGAGGTTTCTGTACCCCTTAATCCAACCCCCATAAATATGGGAGAGGTTTCTGTACCCCTTTATCCACCCGCCATAAATATGGGAGAGGTTTCTGTACCCAATAAATATGGGAAAGGTTTCTGTACCCCATAATCCACCCACCATTATGATGGGAGAGGTTTCTGTACCCCATAATCCACCCCCCATAAATATGGGAAAGGTTTTTGTACCCCATAATCCACCCCTCATAATTATGGGAGAGGTTTCTGTACGCCATTATCCACCCCACATAAATTGGCAGAGGTTTCTGTACCCCATAATCCACCCCACATAAATATGGCAAAGGTTTTTGTACCCCATAATCCACCCCCCATAAATATGGTAGAGGTTTCTGTACCCCATAATCCACCCCACATAAATATGGGGGAGGTTTCTGTACCCTATAATCCACCCGACATAAATATGAGAAAGGTTTCTGTACCCCATAATCCACCCCCATAAATATGGGGGAGGTTTCTGTACCCTATAATCCACCCGACATAAATATGGGAGAGGTTTCTGTACCCCATAATCCACCCGACATAAATATGGTAGAGGTTTCTGTACCCCATAATCCACCCCACATAAATATGGGAGATGTTTCTGTGCCCTATAATCCACCCGACATAAATATGGGAGAGGTTTCTGTAGCCCATAATCCACCCCCCATAAATATGGGAGAGGTTTCTGCACCACATAATCCACCCGACACAAATATGGGAGAGGTTTCTGTACCCCATAATCCACCCCACATAAATATGGGAGAGGTTTCTGTACCTCAATCCACCTGACATAAATATGGGAGGGCTACCCAGCCGCCTATAATCCACCCGACATAAATATAGGAGAGGTTTCTGTACCCCATAATCCACCCGACATAAATATGGGAGAGGTTTCTGTACCCCATAATCCACCCGACATAAATATGGGAGAGGTTTCTTTACCCCAAAATCCACCCGACATAAATATAGGAGAGGTTTCTGTACCCCATAATCCACCCGACATAAATATGGGAGAGGTTTCTGTACCCCATAATCCACCCGACATAAATATGGGAGAGGTTTCTGTACCCCATAATCCACCCCCCATAAATATAGGAGAGGTTTCTGTACCCCATAATCCACCCCACATAAATATGGGAGATGTTTCTGTACCCTATAATCCACCCCCCATAAATATGGGAGAGGTTTCTGTACCCCATAATCCACCTCACATAAATATGGGAGAGGTTTCTGTACCCTATAATCCACCCGACATAAATATGGGAGAGGTTTCTGTACCCCATAATCCAACCGACATAAATATGGGAGAGGTTTCTGTACCCCTTAATATACCCCCCATAAACATGGGAGAGGTTTCTGTACCCCATAATCCACCCCACATAAATATGGGAGAGGTTTCTGTACCCCATAATCCACCCGACATAAATATGGGAGAGATTTCTGTACCCCATAATCCACCCACCATAAATTGGGAGAGGTTTCTGTACCCCTTAATCCACCCCCATATATATGGGAGAGGTTTTTGTACCCTTTTATCCACCCGCCATGTATATGGGAGAGGTTTTTGTACCCCATAATCCACCCCACATAAATATGGGAGAGGTTTCTGTACCCCATAAATATGGGAAAGGTTTCTGTACCCCATAATCCACCCACCATAATTATGGGAGAGGTTTTGTACCCCATAATCCACCCCCATAAATATGGGAAAGGTTTCTGTACCCCATAATCCACCCCTCATAACGATGGGAGAGGTTTCTGCACCCCATAAATATGGGAAAGGTTTCTGTACCCCATAATCCACCCCACATGAATTGGGAGAGGTTTCTGTACCCCATAATCCACCCCACATAAATATGGCAGAGGTTTTTGTACCCCATAATCCACCCCCATAAATATGGTAGAGGTTTCTGTACCCCATAATCCACCCCACATATATATGGGGGAGGTTTCTGTACCCTATAATCCACCCGACATAAATATGGGAGAGGTTTCTGTACCCCATAATCCACCCCCATAAATATGGGAGAGGTTCTGTACCCCTTAATCCACCCCCCATATATATGGGAGAGGTTTCTGTACCCCATAATCCACCCCACATAAATATGGGAGATGTTTCTGTACCCATAACCCACCCGACATAAATATGGGAGAGGTTTCCTCACCCCATAATCCACTCCCCCTAAATATGGGAGAGGTTTCTGTTCCCCTTAATCCAACCCCAATAAATATGGGAGAGGTTTCTGTACCGCTTTATCCACCCGCTATAAATATGGGAGAGGTTTTAGTACCCCATAATCCACCCACATAAATATGGGAGAGGTTTCTGTACCCCTTAATCCACCCCCCATGAATATGGGAGAGGTTTCTGTACCCCATAATCCACTCGACATAAATATGGGAGAGGTTTCTGTACCCCATAATCCACCCGACATAAATATGGGAGAGGTTTCTATACCCCATAATCCACCCGACATAAATATGGGAGAGTTTTCTGTACCCCATAATCCACCCAACATAAATATGGGAGAGGTTTCTGTACCACATAATCCACCCCACATAAATATGGGAGAAGTTTCTGTGCCCTATAATCCACCCGACATAAATATGGGAGAGGTTTCTGTACCCCATAATCCACCCCCCATAAATATGGGAGTGGTTTCCGTACACCATAATCCACCCGACATATATATGGGAGAGGTTTCTGTGCCCCATAATCCAATCTTGACATAAATATGGGAGAGAGATTTCTATACCCCATAACCCACCCCCCCATAAGGGAGAGTTCCTTTGTACCCCTTAATCTACCCCCATAAATATGGGAGAGAGGTTTCCCTTGTACCCCATAATCCACCCTACATAAATATGGGAGAGGTTTCTGTACCCCATAATCCACCCACATAAATATGGGAGAGGTTTCTCTTGTACTCCTTAATCCACTCCCATAAATATGGGAGAGGTTTGCACCCCATATAATCCTACACCCCCCATAAATATGGGAGAGGTTTCTGTACCCCATAATCCACCCCCCACATTAATATGGGAGAGGTTTCTGTACCGCTTTATCCACCCCCCATAAATATGGGGAGAGGTTTCTGTACCCCATAATCCACCCCCATAAATATGGGAGAGGTTTCTGTACCTATTGGACCTACCCCCATAAATATGGGAGAGGTTTCTGTACCCCTTAGTCCAACCCCCATAAATATGGAAGAGGTTTCTGTACCCCTTTATCCAGCCGCCAAAAATATGGGAGAGGTTTTAGTTCCCCATAATCCACCCACATAAATATGGGAGAGGTTTCTGTACCCCTTAATCCACCCACCATAAATATGGGAGAGGCTTCTGTATCCCATAATCCACCACACATAAATATGGGAGAGGTTTCTGTACCCCATAATCCACCCAACATAAATATGGGAGAGGTTTCTGTACCCCATAATCCACCCCCCATAAATATGGGAGAGGTTTCTGTACCCCATAATCCACCCCCCATATATATGGGAAAGGTTTCTGTACCCCATAATCCACCCCCCATAATTATGGGAGAGGTTTCTGTACTCCATAATCCACCCCACATAAATATGGGAGAGGTTTCTGTACCCCATAATCCACCCCACATAAATATGAGAGAGGTTTCTGTACCCCATAATCCACCCCCCATAAATATGGGAGAGGTTTCTGTACCCCATAATCCACCCCACATAAATATGGGAGAGGTTTCTGTACCCTATAATCCACCCAACATAAATATGGGAGAGGTTTCTTTACCCCATAATCCACGCCCCATAAATATGGGAGAGGTTTCTGTACCCCATAATCCACCCGACATTAATATGGGAGAGGTTTCTATACCCCATAATCCACCCGACATGAATATGGGAGAGTTTATGCACCCCATAATCAATCCCCCCTAAATATGGGAGAGGTTTCTGTTCCCCTTAATCCAACCCCAATAAATATGGGAGAGGTTTCTGTACCGCTTTATCCACCCGCGATAAATATGGGAGAGGTTTTAGTACCCCATAATCCACCCACATAAATATGGGAGAGGTTTCTGTACCCCTTAATCCACCCCCCATGAATATGGGAGAGGTTTCTGTACCCCATAATCCACCCGACATTAATATGGGAGAGGTTTCTGTACCCCATAATCCACCCGACATAAATATGGGAGAGCTTTCTATACCCCATAATTCACCCGACATAAATATGGGAGAGGTTTCTATACCCCATAATCCACCCCACATAAATATGGGAGAAGTTTCTGTGCCCTATAATCCACCCGACTTAAATATGGGAGAGGCTTCTGTATCCCATAATCCACCCCCCATAAATATGGGAGTGGTTTCCGTACACCATAATCCACCCGACATAAATATGGGAGAGGTTTCTGTACCCCATAATCCACCCGACATAAATATGGGAGAGATTTCTATACCCCATAACCTACCCCCCATAAATAAGGGAGAGGTCCTTGTACCCCTTAATCTACCCCCCATAAATATGGGAGCGGTTTCTGTACCCCATAATCCACCCCACATAAATATGGGAGAGGTTTCTGTCCCCCATAATCCACCCCACATAAATATGGGAGAGGTTTCTGTACTTCTAATCCACTCCCATAACAATATGGGAGAGGTTTCTGTACCCCATAATCCACCTGACATAAATATGGGAGAGGTTTCTGTACCCCATAATCCACCTGACATAAATATGGGAGAGGTTTCTGTACCCCATAAGCCACCCCCCGTGTGTGGGAGGGTTTGCGTACACCATAATTCACCCGACAAATATGGGAGGATTTTCTGTACCCCATAATCCACCCCCCATAAATATGGGAGGGTTTCCTGTACTTGTAATCCCAGCCCCCCCATATATGGGAGGGGTTTCTGTACCTTTATCCACCCGCCATAAATATGGGAGAGGTTTTTGTACCCCATAATCCACCCCACATAAATATGGGAGAGGTTTCTGTACCCCATAAATATGGGAAAGATTTCTGTACCCCATAATCCTCCCACCATAATTATGGGAGAGGTTTCTGTACCCCATAATCCATCCCCCATAAATATTGGAAAGGTTTCTGTACCCCATAATCCACCCCCCATAATTATGGGAGAGGTTTATGTACCCCATTATCCACCCCACATAAATTGGGAGAGGTTTCTGTACCCCATAATCCACCCCACATAAATATGGGGGAGGTTTCTGTACCCTATAATCCACCCGACATAAATATGGGAGAGGTTTCTGTACCCCATAATCCACCCCCATAAATATGGGAGAGGTTTCTGTACCCCTTAATCCACCCCCCATAAATATGGGAGAGGTTTCTGTACCCCATAATCCACACCACATAAATATGGGAGATGTTTCTGTACCCATAACCCACCCGACATAAATATGGGAGAGGTTTCTGCACCCCATAATCCACCCCCTAAATTTGGGAGAGGTTTCTGTTCCCCTTAATCTAACCCCAATATATATGGGAGAGGTTTCTGTACCGCTTTATCCACCCGCTATAAATATGGGAGAGGTTTTAGTACCCCATAATCCACCCACATAAATATGGGAAAGGTTTCTGTACCCCTTAATCCACCCCCCATGAATATGGGAGAGGTTTCTGTACCCCATAATCCACCCGACATAAATATGGGAGAGGTTTCTGTACCCCATAATCCACCCGACATAAATATGGGAGAGGTTTCTGTACCCCATAATCCACCCGACATATATATGGGAGAGGTTTCTGTACCCCATAATCCACCCAACATAAATATGGGAGAGGTTTCTGTACCACATAAACAACCCCACATAAATATGGGAGAATTTTCTGTGCCCTATAATCCACCCGACATAAATATGGGAGAGGTTTCTGTACCCCATAATCCACCCCCCATAAATATGGGAGAGGTTTCCGTACACCATAATCCATCCGACATAAATATGGGAGAGGTTTCTGTACCCCATAATCCACCCGACATAAATATGGGAGAGATTTCTGTACCCCATAACCTACCCCCCATAAATAAGGGAGAGGTCCTTGTACCCCTTAATCTACCCCCCATAAATATGGGAGAGGTTTCTCTACCCCATAATCCACCCCACATAAATATGGGAGAGGTTTCTGTACCTCATAATCCTCCCACATAAATATGGGAGAGGTTTCTGTACCCCATAATCCACCCCACATAAATATGGGAGAGTTTTCTGTACCCCATAATCCACCCCCCATAAATATGGGAGAGGTTTCTGTACCCCATAATCCACCCCCCATATATATGGGAGAGGTTTCTGTACCCCATAATCCACCCCCCATAAATATGGGAGATGTTTCTGTACGCCATAATCCACCCCACATAAATATGGGAGATGTTTCTGTACCCCATAATCCACCCGACATAAATATGGGAGAGGTTTCTGTACCCCATAATCCACCCCCCATAAATATGGGAAAGGTTTCTGTACCCCATAATCCACCCCCCATAATTATGGGAGAGGTTTCTGTACCCCATAATCCACCAGACATAAATATGGGAGCGGTTTCTGTACCCCATAATCCACCCCACATAAATATGGGAGAGGTTTCTGTACCCCATAATCCACCCCCCATAAATATGGGAGAGGTTTCTGTACCCCTTAATCCACCCCCCATAAATATGGGAGAGGTTTCTGTACGCCATAATCCACCCCACATAAATATGGGAGATGTTTCTGTACCCCATAATCCACCCGACATAAATATGGGAGAGGTTTCTGTACCCCATAATCCACCCCCCGTAAATATTGGAGAGGTTTCTGTACCCCTTAATCCAACCCCCATAAATGGCAGGAGAGGTTTCTGCTTCATCACCATATAAAATATGGAGGTTTTAAGTGCCCCATAATCCACCCACATAAATATGGGAGGTTTCTGTACCCTTAATCCACCCCCATATATATATGGGAGAAGTTTCTATACCGCCGTCACCCCCATAAATATGGGAGAGGTTTCTGTACCTCTTAATCCAACCCCCATAAATATGGGAGAGGTTTCTGTACCCCTTTATCCACCCACCATAAATATGGGAGATGTTTTTGTACCCCATAATCCACCCGACATAAATATGGGAGAGGTTTCCGTACCCCATAATCCACCCCACATATCTATGGGAGAGGTTTCTGTGCCCTATAATCCACCCGACATAAATATGGGAGAGGTTTCTGTACCCCATAATCCACCCCCCATAAATTTGGGAGAGGTTTCTGTACCCCATAATCAACCCGACATGAATATGGGATAGGTTTCTGTACCCCATAATCCACCCGACATAAATATGGGAGAGGTTTCTATACCCCATAATCCATCCCCCATAAGTATGGGAGAGGTTTCTGTACCCCCTTAATCCACCCCCCATAAATATGGGAAAGCTTTCTGTACCCCATAATCCACCCCACATAAATATGGGAGAGGTTTCTGTACCCCATAATCCACCCGACATAAATATGGGAGAGGTTTCTGTACCCCATAATCCACCCCCCATAAATATGGGAAAGGGAACTGTACCTCATAATCCACCCCCCATAATTATGGGAGAGGTTTCTGTACCTCATAATCCACCCCCCATAAATATGGGAAAGGTTTCTGTACCCCATAATCCACCTCCCATAATTATGGGAGATGTTTCTGTACCCCATAATCCACCAGACATAAATATGGGAGAGGTTTCTGTACCCCATAATCCACCCCACATAAATATGGGAGAGTTTTCTGTACCCCATGATCCACCCCCCATAAATATGGGAGAGGTTTCTGTACCCCATAATCGACCCCACATAAATATGGGAGAGTTTCTGTACCCTATAATCCACCCGACATAAATATGGGAAAGGTTTCTGTACCCCATAATCCACCCCCATAATTATGGGAGAGGTTTCTGTACCTCATAATCCACCAGACATAAATATGGGAGCGCTTTTCTGTACTTCATAATCCAATTCCACATAAATATGGGAGAGGTTTCTGTACCCTATAATCCACCCCACAAATATGGGAGAGGTTTCTGTACTCTTAATTCACCCCCATATATATGGGGAGAGGCTTCTGTACGCCATAATTCACCCTACATAAATATGGGAGATGTTTCTGTACCCATAACCCACCCGACATAAATATGGGAGAGGTTTCTGCACCCCATAATCCACCCCCCCTAAATGTGGGAGAGGTTTCTGTTCCCCTTAATCCAACCCCAATAAATATGGGAGAGGTTTCTGTACCGCTTTATCCACCCGCTATAAATATGGGAGAGGTTTTAGTACCCCATAATCCACCCACATAATTATGGGAGAAGTTTCTGTACCCCTTAATCCACCCAACATAAATATAGGAGAGGTTTCTGTATCACATAATCCACCCCACATAAATATGGGAGAGGTTTTTGTACCCCATAATCCACCCCACATAAATATGGGAGAGGTTTCTGTACCCCATAATCCACCCCCCATAAATATAGGAGAGGTTTCTGTACCCCATAATCCACCTGACATAAATATGGGAGAGGCTTCTGTACCCCATAATCCACCCCCCATAAATATGGGAGAGGTTTCTGTACCCCATAATCCACCTGACATAAATATGGGAGAGGTTTCTGTACCCCATAATCCACCCGACATGAATATGGGAGAGGTTTCTGTTCCCCATAATCCACCCCACAAAAATATGGGAGAGGTTTATGTAACCCATAATCCACCCAACATAAATATGGGAGAGGTTTCTGTACCCCATAATCTACCCAAAATAATTATGGGAGAGGATTCTGTACCCCATAATACACCCGACATAAATATGGGATAGGTTTCTGTACCTCTATAATTCACCCCACATAAATATGGGAGATGTTTCTGTACTCCCATAATCCACTCCGACATAAATATGGGAGAGGTTTCTGTATTCCCATAATCCACCCTCTATAAATATGGGAAAGGCTTCTGTACCCTTAATGCACCCCCCATAAATATGGGAGAGGTTTCTGTACCCCGTAATCAACCCGACATGAATATGGGAGAGGTTTCTGTACCCCATAATCCACCCCACATAAATATGGGAGAGGTTTCTGTACCCCATAATCCACCCCCCATAAATATGGGAGCGGTTTCTGTACCCTTTAATCCACCCCCATAAATATGGGAGAGGTTTCTGTACGCCATAATCCACCCCACATAAATATGGGAGATGTTTCTGTACCCCATAATCAACCCGACATAATTATGGGAATGGTTTCTGTACCCCATAATCCACCCCCCATAAATATGGGAGAGGTTTCTGTACCCCTTAATTCAACCCCCATAAATATGGGAGAGGTTTCTGTACCCCTTTATCCACCCGCCATAAATATGGGAGAGGTTTTAGTTCCCCATAATCCACCCACATAAATATGGGAGAGGTTTCTGTACCCCTTAATCCACCCACCATAAATATGGGAGAGGTTTCTGTACCCCATAATCCAACCCCCATAAATATGGGAGAGGTTTCTGTACCCCTTAATCCAACCCCCATAAATATGGGAGAGGTTTCTGTACCCCTTTATCCACCCGCCATAAATATGGGAGAGGTTTTTGTACCCCATAATCCACCCGACATAAATATGGGAGAGGTTTCTGTACCCCATAATCCACCCCACATATATATGGGAGAGGTTTCTGTGCCCTATAATCCACCCCACATAAATATGGGAGAGGTTTCTGTACCCCATAATCCACCCCCCATAAATTTGGGAGAGGTTTCTGTACCCCATAATCAACCCGACATGAATTTGGGATAGGTTTCTGTACCCCACAATCCACCCGACATAAATATGGGAGATTTTTCTATACCCCATAATCCATCCCCCATAAGTATGGGAGAGGTTTCTGTACCCCCTTAATCCACCCCCTATAAATATGGGAGAGGTTTCTGTACCCCATAATCACCCCACATAAATATGGGAGAGGTTTCTGTACTCCCATAACTACCTGACATAAATATGGGAGAGGTTTCTGGTAATTTTGATAATCCACTTCATAAATATGGGTGAGGTTTCTGTACCCCTTAATCCACGCCCCATAAATATGGGAGATTTTTTTGTACCCCATAATCCACCCCCATAAATATGGGAGAGGTTTCTGTACCCCATAATCCACCCCACATATATATGGGAGAGGTTTCTGTACCCCATAATCCACCCCACATAAATATGGGAGAGGATTTTGTACCCCATAATCCACCCCACATAATTATGGGAGAGGTTTGTACCCCATAATCCACCCCACATAAATTTGTGAGAGGTTTCTGTACCCCATATTCCACCCGACATAAATATGGGAGAGGTTTCTGCATTCCCCATAATCCACCCCCCATAAATATGGGAGAGGTTTCTGTACCCCTTAATCCAACCCCCATAAATATGGGAGAGGTTTCTGTACCCCTTTATCCACCTGCCATAAATATGGGAGAGCTTTTTGTACCCCATAATCCACCCCACATAAATATGGGAGAGGTTTCTGTACCCCATAAATATGGGGAAGGTTTCTGTACCCCATAATCCACCCACCATAATTATGGGAGAGGTTTCTATACCCCATAATCCACCCCCCATTAATATGGGAAAGGTTTCTGTACCCCATAATCCACCCCCCATAATTATGGGAGAGGTTTCTGTACCCCATTATCCACCCCATATGAATTGGGAGAGGTTTCTGTCCCCCATAATCCACTCCACATAAATATGGCAGA